>NC_056467.1:554670-683538 GCF_008729295.1 Plectropomus leopardus
TATCGAGCGTCTCAGCGTCTCTCCTGAGAGCCGTGATGAAAGCTCAAAGTTCAAAGTTATCTTTGAAGCTCAAACTCAGACTTTTCAAAGACGAAGAAGAAGACGGACTCCTCAGTAGAAAGGAGACGTCACTGTTTGAGCCTAGAAACATCCCGAAATCTTAGAAACATCCAAAAATAATAGAAATATAAATCTGAAAAATGCTGAGAAATTCTAGAAATGTGCTAAAATCGTAGAAACGTCTTAAAATTCGGGAAACTTAAACTGGGATACTTACAACTTAAAAAGGTCCCAAAATAATGAAAACATCCTAAAATATTAGAAATATCCTAAAGTCCTAAAAATATCCTGGGATCCTAGAAACATCCTAAAATCCTAGAAATGTTCTGGAAATGTCCTAAAATCTTAGAAACAACCATATATCCCCAAAACACCTAAACCTAACCTAAAATACTCAAAACATTGTAAAACCTTAGAAATCTCCTAAAATACTGAAAACGTCCTAAAATCTTAGAAACGTTTTAAAATTCGAAAAACTTCCTGAAATTGTATCGACTTGTATCGACTTCAGAGCTCAAACTATTCAACTAACTGAGTCGAATTACTGAGAAATAATCTGCAGCTGTTTTGATTTTTGTCAGATTGTCGGTGAAGCGTGTTCGTGTTTGGGATTGATGATCAGAAAAAGAACATTTTTAAAAATTGTTTGAGTTTTTAATCGAGACGTGACAAAATTTTAAAAAATCACTAATTAACCCTTTGGAACCTGGAGCGACATCACTTTCCTCGTGCTGTCTTTCACAAATATTTAAACCTTTAAAACATTTAGCAAAATGATGTGATTTATTTTTGAGAAACGTGGGGAAAAGGCACAAGCAGCTTGGGAAGCAGTGTTTTACAAATTATTAGATACATAAAATTATTTTTTAATAACCTATAGGGAAAAATGTCGGGAAATGTAGGGAAAAACTTACTTTTACGTTATTTACAGAAAAATGATAAACTAGGAAAAAATAAATATGAAGTAACCAAATAATTAAATTATAACCCCTGTGACCCCTCTTCATCCCCGTACCTCATAAAAATCATGTTTTTAAACATCATTTTAAAATAGTTTTATCAAATATTATTCATTTTTTTGGTGTTTTTTGAATATTTCTCCTCGATAAATACAGTTTGATGGATGTTTTTTGCGACATAAATTCAGACGTTGCATCGTGTCGGATTCACTTCACGTTGTTTGGTCGGTAGAGTAAAGCGCCGCTGCAGGCGGACGGTCAGCGCGAAGGCTGAAACATGAAATAATCGTTATTTCGGGTGCTGCCGGTTGGATGTCTGGAGGAGAAGCTGCAGCTCTTTCATATTAAGCTCCCTCTGATAGTTATACGATTACAGCGCTGAGAGCCGTAAATCAGACTCCAGTCAGAGGGATTTGTTAAACTCTTACACTCAGGTATGTTTTTAGAGCTCGATACCCACCGTGAATTACACAAGACAGCCGACAGTAAATACTGTGTGATTTAGTGACGTGAGTGTGCAGGGTGGTCCGCCGCTCCCGCCTCCCCGACCACCAAACGTTTTTATTCGAAAGTGTTTGGTTTAATCTCAGCAGCAGGTATAATTAGGGAAAAGAGGCTGTCGAGTTACTGCTGCTCTTCATGTTTGAACCTCGGAGGCAGATTTTAAAAAAGTCTCCGAGCTGCAGACAAAAAAAAAACTACTGACAAACAACAAAACTTGTTGTTTTTTAGCGAGTATTCGCTGCGTTTTGAGCAGCTTTTTAGCTCCCAAACGTAAGAGACTTAAAATGCACTGGGTGGAAATAAGTTTTTTTTGGTATTCAAATGTCTTAAATCTGTTTCCTTAAAATGTTGCAACATTTAGATTTTTTTTTTCTGACATTGCATTGTAAAATTTCAGAATAATTGGGAACATCTTTAAGTAATAAATAAAAGTCATTTACCACCTTAATGTCAATCAGATCAGGATAGTTGACTCAAAAACACGGCCGGGAAGCTCAGATTAACCTGCCGACTTTGTTTTTTAATTTGTCGTGTTTCCATTAGACACATTTTCAATTTACAGATTCAATTTGAGCAATTTGAGGGTTAATGGAAACCTGCCTGGTGATAAGTAATGTCTTAAAGACAGAATATTTAACTTAAACTTGTTGTTTCTAGATTTTAGGGTGCATATTTAAGTGTTGAAGTGAATTTTAATAATGCTGATGAACCTCACGGAGCTTTTGGATTTTCAGAACAAATGATAATATTTCCAGCAGCGGGACATTAAAAAGGCCCTCAGCATTTCAGAGCTCCTGATTTATTCTCTCACTTTTGCTGATAGCGGAAACAGAAATCACATTAAAGGACTATAAAACAGTGATTACAGAGCGGCTGCAGGCTGTTTCGGGGAAATAAAGAGATAAAGAAAAGGCGCCTCGGTGAGAGTGAGACGTGTTTGTGTTGGATCGGACGCTCAGACTCTGACGTGAATCAAAGGCACCTGAGGCTGCAGACGCAGGTCGGTCCTGATGAAGGAAACTGAACTCAGAGTTTTTCTTACTTTGTTTGAGTTTAATTTTACACTACTTCATACCTGCTGGCTGTATTTTATTCTTTATACCAGCAGTTCTCACTCCAAATATTCAAAAGTGTGAATGTGATTTCTGTTCAGGTCCAGAATGATTAATGATCCGCCAATAACTCTGATTAAACCTGATTATCACTTTCAGGCAACGTGTGTTCAAGTTTAAGGCAGTTTGACACAAAATACATTTGAGCTTTGAGAAAAATATTTACTAACTTTATTTATATAGCACCTTTAAAAACAGCTGTTTACAAAGTTATTTGACATTTAAAGGCAGGAACTCAGGAAATAATAAAAAAAACAGAAGAAGAAAGTTCAACAACCATAAAGCACATAAAAGGAATAAAAGTAAATAAAATGGGCAGATCACGAATATTTAAATATATATATATATATATAGATAAATAATGCAGTGTCTGCTGTGTACTATATTTTACGTATTACACTTACAACTGTAAACTTTCTGGATACAAATTCATTCTTTAGTCAATATCTGATGCTGATATAAAAACAAACCATTGGCTGATAACTGATACAGATTCAATAAATATTTTTTTTCCACAGTGCAAGTTATCGTTAGTAGTATAGTAGTTAGTAGTAGTATAATAATAATAACAATAAAAGTAATAATCTATTAATCTATAATAATCTTAATAATCTATATTCTATCCTCCTCTCCTCTCCTCTCCTCTCCTCCTCTCTTCCTCTCCTCTCCTCTCCTCTCCTCTCCTCTCTCCTCTCCTCTCCTCTCCTCTCCTCTCTCTCTCCTCTCCTCTCCTCTCCTCTCCTCTCCTCTCCTCTCCTCTCCTCTCCTCTCCTCTCCTCCTCTCCTCCTCTCCTCTCCTCTCCTCTCCTCTCCTCTCCTCTCCTCTCCTCTCCTCTCCTCTCCTCTCCTCCTCTCTCTCTCTCCTCCTCCTCTCCTCTCCTCTCCTCTCCTCTCCTCTCCTCTCCTCTCCTCTCCTCTCCTCTCCTCTCCTCTCCTCTCCTCTCCTCTCCTCTCCTCTCCTCTCCTCTCCTCTCCTCTCTTCCTCTCCTCTCCTCTCCTCCTCCTCCTCCTCCTCCTCCTCCTCAGCATATCTCGGATGCCGCTCTGTCAGCTGCTGTTTATCACTCTGTTAAAGAGTCTCCTCGCTCTCTGTGAGGATGAAAACCAGACATGTCGGCCCCCGTCGTGTTTGGTTTGGCCCCGGCCCTCCACTGAGGGCCCGGCTCTTTGCTCGGGGCTCGGGGGTCACGGGGGTCACGGGGTCGTGTGGGGTCAGGGTTAGGTTTGTGTATTTAGCAGCTAAATCCCCTGAGAAACGAAAGTGAGATGATAAAATGCAGTGCAGCCGAGGCGTGACGGCAGAGGAGAGACTCTCAGTCGTCAAAAACAACATCTGAATAATACATCAATTTAAAAAAAAGGTCATTATTTAACCCTTTGACACCTGGATCCACATGAGTTTTATTCTGCTCTGTTCAGAAACTTTTCACGAGCATTTAAACCTTTGAAATCTGAAAATTGTTTAAATTATCAGAGTTACATACAATAACATGCGTACAATAACAGTTATGGCAAAAGAGAAGATAAAAAAGTAAATATTTACAACAAGATTACCTGGAATTTCACCATCCAGTAAAGAAAAACAATTTAAAGACACAAATATTAATATTACATATGGTAAATAAATATAAAATAACCCTCACGCATGCTGTTTTCTGATAGTCTTGCACCTATGTGATGTGCGTATAACCATCCTCTTTTAACCCTTAAAAACCGAGCAAATTGCCCTGAATTATTTCATGAACATGGGAAGAAGGCAATGAGCAACTTAAGACAAAAATGGGCCCAAAAATAAGATATTTGTAAAAAAAAAAAAAAAAAAGAAATATATATATATATATATATATATATATATATATATATATATATATATATATATACTGGTATATTAGATAAAGAAAGGAAAAAAGAAAGTTAATAAATAAAAAGAAAGTAACATAAAAAACCCACAAAAAGTCTTAAAATTATACGATGCGATACGATACGATGAACTTAATTGTCCCTGTAAGGTAAAATCGGAACAAGTACGACTTAATACAAATTTTGCACACATTGCACACGACACCTAATGCACTCAAACAATAACAAAACACATATTGCACTCACCTATATTCTAGTAACATAGCTATAGATATTTTATTTTATAAGTTTGCAAGCTTTTTTTTTTAAAAAAAATGTTTTTTTTTTTACCCTTAACATTTTTTTCTGTGTTTTTGAGAAAAAACACTTCTATATCTCCAAATTTCTTGCAATTTGCAGAACATTTCTCACCATGTTGCCTTTTCTTATTAATAAAAGAAATGTAACCCCTTTGTTGAGGGCTTAAAGGCTTAAACTCTTGTTAAAGACGCCTGAAAGCAGCAGGAGAAAAGTGCAGACGATCCAGTTTTCAGTTAATTTGTTCTTGGACGCACGAAATCAGGAGATGTTTAACAATAAACTGCTCAAACAAACACGGTGCAACTTTGACAAAACAACACGTGATGCTGCATCGTGTCTCTGCAGCGAGTTTCTGCACTGGAAAGAAAATAGTAAATAAATAATAAATAAGAATAATAAATAAATAAGTACAGACGGGTTTTAAACATGATTTGTTTCCACATTTTTTGGCAGTTCAGTTGTTGTTGTGTTTCATCTAACTCAGTGTAATCTTCACATTTATGGGATCAAAAAATAAATAAATCTGAATTGATTCTTTGACATTTGCACAAATTTGAGTGAAAATACATTTTGGTAAAACATGAAACAAAAACACTGATTTGGTTCTCTAACTGCTCCGTTCTGGCTTTCATTTTCTTGTTTTCTTTCCTTTGTTTCCAAAATGTTTGACTTTATTCCCACAAAAAGACGTTTTCCCTGCCTGTCTTCAATTATCAGTTATTTTCTCTCTCTCTGTTCTGATGTCTTCTTTCTGACCGTCTGTCCTCTGTCACTCTGTCTGTCCTCTGTCACTCTGTCTGTCCTCTGTCACTCAGTTCACTCTGGCTGTCCTCTGTTCTGGCTGTCCTCTGTCACACTGTCTGTCCTCTGTCACTGTGGCTGTCCTCTGTCACACTGTCTGTCCTCTGTCACTCTGACTGTCCTCTGTCACTCTGACTGTCCTCTGTCACTGTGGCTGTCTTCTGTCACTCTGGCTGTCCTCTGTCACTCTGTCTGTCCTCTCTGTCCGTTCTGTCACACTGGTGTCTGTCCTCTGTCACTGTGGCTGTCCTCTGTCACTCTGGCTGTCCTCTGTCACACTGTCTGTCCTCTGTCACTCTGACTGTCTTCTGTCACTCTGGCTGTCCTCTGTCACTCTGACTGTCCTCTGTCACTCTGACTGTCCTCTGTCACTCTGACTGTCCTCTGTCACTCTGGCTGTCCTCTGTCACTCTGACTGTCCTCTGTCACTCTGGCTGTCCTCTGTCACTCTGGCTGTCCTCTGTCACTCTGACTGTCCTCTGTCACTCTGGCTGTCACTCTGTCACTCTGTCTGTCCTCTGTCACTCTGACTGTCCTCTGTCACTCTGACTGTCCTCTGTCACTCTGGCTGTCCTCTGTCACTCTGACTGTCTTCTGTCACTCCGGCTGTCCTCTGTCACTGTCTGTCTCCTTGTCCTCTTCATTTTCTCTGGGTGGTATTAAAGTGCTTTTATTGTGGCAGGTTTGTCTCTGTCTCTCTCTGAAGTTGTCTCTGTCCTCTGTGGTTGCTGCATAAAAAACAAAAACACCCTGAATCCCCTCTTCCTCTCCCACAATCCCCCAATAATGATGTCCGCCGGCCACAAAATGAGGCCTGACGCCAGAGAGAGCGAGCGGGTGAGAGACCCGAGTGTGTGTGTGTGTGTGTGTGTGTGTGTGTGTGTGTGTGCGCGCGTGTGTGTGTGTGTGTGTGTGTGTGTGTGTATGAGATAATGAGAGACTTGATTTCGGCTTGTTAACTAAGAATGCAGTGAGAGTTCTGCGGTTTAACCTCATATGTGTGTGTGTGTGTGTGTGTGTGTGTGTGTGTGTGTGTGTGTGTGTGTGTGTGTGTGTGTGTGTGTGTGTGTGTGTGTGTTGGCGAGTGTGTGTGTTGGCGAGGAAACAACCTCACATATCTTTAATTTAATGCACTGACCGTCTTCTTATTTACGCCTGCTCGCACTGAACCTCTGCAAACTTTAAGTCGACTGTCAGATTGTAAACAGAGGAGGACGACGTTTTCTTTTACTTCTACTGAAGTAGAACTCGTAATACTACATAATACTACATAATACTACAGAGTACTAATTCTCTGTCACAAGAAAAAGCACTAAATTTACATCAAAAATCAACCATAAAGCATACAAATATACTAAAAGTGCCAAAATGATATATATGTTATTGGATAATTACTGGTTTAAATCTGATAACTTACACTTTGGTATAAATGTGTTGCATTAAAAACTGCAGTATTTCCAGTCAGTATTTCAGTATTTTGAGATGGAGGTGGAAAATCCAAGTAAAGTAAAAACGTACCTTTAACCTCTGGAGCAGGAGATCTCAAACTTAATATTCAGAGGTCCAAATCCTATTTCTATTCAAGGTCAAAGGTCAGAAACGAGTTGTGAACAGCAAAATGATTTTATTGAACTTTCTTAAAACTTACAAGCAAAGTACACGGAAGTTTAAAACCGTCTGAGACAAAATACATTCATGCCGAGTTAGAAAAACTCGGCTGCAATCAGCAGGTGCTGTTGTTACCTAAACGTAACCTCGTGTAGCATCATCCCACCATGTGCTCGTGCTGACATCGTGGTCGCGGTGATCGTGCAGCGTCACATGTAGACGTGGAAGTTCACCACAAAGCATCAGCGTGACGACACGGGACGAGAACGTGTTAATCCTACACAGAATCCTTTTGTCGAGGCGTGTAAAAGCCTTTTTTTATTCATTCATGTATTTTTTTTGAACCTATAGCCACTCAGTGCAAGCTTTCACACCGCCAACGTAATTTCGCCGAGCGAAAACCTGTAGATGACAGGTACCTAAATCACCATGGCGATGCTTTATGGGGACCAAACAGAAATGACGAATGTATCAACTTGTGACTGTTGTGATAAACGTGGATGTCGTCACAGCGGCTCGAGTGATCCTCAGATTCTGGAAAAATACATCCTCTCCAGATTTTCTAAACGAAATTCGTACGAACACACGTGAGCTCAGGTCAGCGATGATTTTGAAATTTCTCTGCCGCGCTGTGATGATCAGCCGTTTATTTCTGCTAAATTACTACTTTAGGTCTTAAGATGTGTCGAGCTCCGATAACGATACTGTCGGTTCGCTCATGTTTGACTGAATAAATCAAGAATTTGAATTAAAAAAAGCACTTGAGCAGCACTTCAAGGACGCCAAGGACGCCTCATTTGGCGATTTCAGCTCGTCTGTCCCCGTGTCTCCTTGTCTTGTCTCCAGATTTCTGATCTTCTTTAAGCTCTCGTCAGATATTTGGATTTCCTCGTCTCCGTTTAAACGTCTCCTCTCTCCTCTCGGTGTTGCAGTTTGTCTGACGTCACGTTTCCTGATGTATTGTTTCAGTGAGCCGCAGTTTTCAGATAGTCATCAGACGTTTGGCTCGCGTTTCTGCCCAGCAACAAAAATCTGCTCCAGGAAGTAAAAACAAAACCTGACAGAGTTTTCCTGCTCCGCTTCATTTGACTGCAGCACGGAGGTCTTTAAATGTCTTTAATGCGCATATTTACAGGGAAATATTCGATAATCATGTTCACAGCTGCCGAGTCAAACCTTTAAATGTGCTGCAATTTCTGCGTTTTTCGTTTGGTTTGAAGGTTGAACGATAAGTTTCCTGTTTTTCAGAAACATTTCTTTATTTCTTTGATCTTGGTTCAGAATTGGTCGCCAAAAGATTTCAAGCACCTAAAAAAAGTCCTGAGAATCACTCAGCCAGCATGCAGAATATTTAACCCTTTAACCCTTTACTGTTATCAATGTGCATTTCAAAATTAGGCTGTAAAATAATATTATACAGAAACATTATTATCAACATTAATTGAGTTTAGTTTTTAACCAAAATCAGTCCAAATCATAAATATTCAATAATCATTTATTTTTTGAATTTTAATCCATTAAATGTCAGGTTTTTGTCGTGATGCCACTATGTTTTCAGATGAAAAAAAAACAACAACAACAAAAAATTGAATTATTTTCAGTATACTATAGGGTTAAAAAGGGTTAAAATCCCAAAAATGTTTAATAATTAGGTAATTTTGATTAGGATTGAAGCTGATTTAAGATTTAAATCCCAAAAATGTTTAATGGGGGTAATTTTGATTAGGATTGAAGCTGATTTAAAGATTTAAGCCAAAAAAATGGGGGAAAATATATATATACTGTATATATAATATTTTTATCAAAGTTTTTGGAGGTGGACATTTTTCGTCCTTAAAGGCCGTAACTGTTCGTGAACGTCCTCAGAGGGTTAACTGGTTTGTTCGAGGCCGTGAAGCTTCTGGTCTGCTGCATGTTTCATATCCTCATTAACCAGTAAACGAGCAGATGTGACAGATGTGACTTAGATTCGTGTCGAGACCACGACGTGAACATGTGAAACATGTGCGGCGGGGTCAAAGGTCAGAGGGCGGGGCTTGATCCCGCTCAGAGTCCAGACAGAAACATCCAGCGGGTCTAAAGTTTGCGCTTTTTGCTTTTTGATGACGTAAGTCGACTTGTGTAGACGCTTATATGCAGATGTTGACGCACACGCTCGCACGCAAAAGTGATTTGAACTTTTTTGGAACGTAAATATCTTTTTGTGTGTGTGTGTGTGTGTGTGTGTGTGTGTGTGTGTGTGTGTACGAGTGTGTTAGTGGGGAGATGGATATGAGTGAATTAAGATGGAGAGATAAAGAAATGATTTGTGGAAATTGGTTTTTTCGGTGTGTGTGTGTGTGTGTTTGCGTGTGTGTGCGTGTGTGTGCGTGTGTGTGTGTGTGTGTGTGCGCGCGCGTGCGTGTGTGTGCGTGCAGCAGTATTTGGGACTTGGCAGGATGGAGCGATGACGATGAGGATGGATTGTGGGAACAGAGGGAGAGTTTTCGGTGTGAGCGTCTGCCAGCTGTAACAGCCTGCAGGTTGTGGAGTCGCCTCACACTCGTCTCGCTGCGACGGCGCTGCAGCGGCGTTGTTCCTTGTTTTATGGCGTTAAGCGTTTTCCATCGCTCCCAGCAAATCAAACTGGCTGTGACTCAGAGATTTACTGAAACTCTGTGGGAGGATTATGACCTGTTGCTGTTTTCTATCTGTTGCTGTCAGTTTGCTCCAAACTGGGATCCTGCAGGTCCTGCAAGACCCGACATGAGAAGGTGCAGACTCAGGATGTATTTACTGTAATTATGGATGCACCAAATCCGACTCCGTCAGCCCAAAACTACCCAGCTGATAGCTTCCATTCTGGCTGCATGGATCTCATCGAGATCATTTTTATGTAAAATGATGCCAGAGATTATCGCAGCTCTAAAAACTGCAGCCCAACGTGACTGAAAAAGAAGCTGAAACTCTGAATATTAGATATTCTGATATTCCTCCTCTCTGTTAAAAGAAAAAAACCTTGACAGAGACACATAATGTCCATTTTACAAACTAATGAGAATGCAAAGACGATGCCAAAAACGCCCAAAGGGGCCGTTTACCCGGCAACGGTTCATGCATGAAACGCAGAACTTTTGGCCTTCTGTTGACACGACAACGGCATTTTGGGAGCCTGAAAATGCAAACGTTTGAAACCAGGTTGCAGAGTGTAATCGTCTGGAACGCCACCCTTTCTGTCGCCATGGAAACTGGCAACGATCCTGTGAGAACGCTGACGTCATGGCCGCGCTTAGTGTGTCATTACAAAGCTACACTGCTGGCCTGGCGTGCACGCTGCAGCGTTTTCAGTTGTTTTTGCAGATCCGTGCACACGAAGATCGTTAATCTTATAATATGAAGGCAGATTTTTTTAAAAATGACTTTTCCATGTTTAAAGAGTGAATCTTCGGTTATGTGGTAACGAGCTGTGTGCTGCACGTTTGATCGAATAGATGATGCAACTGTTCTGACCTCAGCCGATCAACAGCACCAGAGTTTGACCTCTGTGATGCTCTTGTGTCCGAATTCGACCTGACCGTGTTGTCGCTAATCAAACAAGTCAAAGATAACGAAATGTTCTGTGTGTGTGTGTGTGTGTGTGTGTGTGTGTGTGTGTGTGTGTGTGTCTCCTCAGTGATCTCCTTGAGGATTTGGAGAGGAGTCCTCATGCTGCAGCCATCGCAGAATGCTTCGTCGAACGGGTAAGTACAGTACAGCTCTGTGTGTGTGTGTGTGTGTGTGTGTGTGTGTGTTTGTGAGGCTTGTTAGTTGACAGGAAACATGACACAGTGAACCCCACACACCCAGTAAACCAGCAGGAGAACTGGACCCTCCATTCACTGCAACACACACACACACACACGCTGCTGCCGATCAAACCAACACCCAATGAATACATGTTGACCATGTGTGTGTGTGTGTGTGTGTGTGAGGGACACTGGTAACATTGTTCTCACATGTTACGGCACAGTGAAAATGTTGCCTGAGCAGCTGACTGCACGTCTGAGTTTATTCCACAGAGATTTCCACCACTAAATAGATTTACATTAAATTTCCATTTAACGTTCATGTTCCCCAGAGGAAGAATCCTAATTATTTTGCCAACACTCTGACCTTCTTCTCTTGTGTCGCCATCAGCTCAAAATTCAAACGTTTACAGAAAAAGGATCAAATTTTAACATACAGAAAGATGTGAAATGTTCCCAGGTATCCCGCGCCTGGTCTCCAGAGGATGATCCATAGAGATATCAATGAAACCAAAGGAGGGTTTCCCTTAACCCTCAAACTGTAGAAAGCATGACTGCTCCTCCAGCGCCACTTCTTCCTGTCTGTTTAGTGAAAGCACTGGACATTAGATTAAACTGTTAGAGACGAGCAGAGTTATTTTAAGACTCGTGTGTGTGTGTGTGTGTGTGTGTGTGCGCGCGCCACACAGTGCTGTCTTTCTTCGTGACCTCCTGACACTCTGATGCTCTGACAGGAAGTGATAGTGAGGGGTAAAAAAAGTCAGACAGATTTTTGAATGTAATCTTTGTGTTAAAGCTTAACCTCGTTTCTGCACATAAATATGAACATAAATCAAGTTAACGGCAAACAAGGCGCCATATGTGAGTCGAGGGGAAACACTGAGATTCATGCTGACGTTAAGAAGTGACGGAGTTAATCTGAGTCACATCAGATGGTTTTTTCTGTTATAAATGTCAGAGGGACGAGAACTGAGACGTGGGAAAAGATGGAAAGTTTAACTCACGTCAGCTTTGTTTCTGGTATTTTAACAGTAAAGAGGATGGAGGGAGGGACGAGATTGACACAGTTTGGGACCTTAGAGGGGACAGAGAAGAAGAAAAAACTCTTAATATATATATTTATATTTCAATGACTCAAAATAATCAACAAACATGAGGACGTTGTGGTTTTAGGATATGAATATAATTATTTAAACCAGACACTACGACGGCACAGATGAATATCACACAGTAAAAAAACAATGTATTAATTTAGATATTAAATATTCAGTCTTAACATTTGTTCTTTTTTCCAATGATTTACATGAATTCATCATTCAAAAAATCAATATATACACTGCGTCTCTTTTTCACACTGTCTCTCTTTCTCTCCCGTGAAGTGGCAGATGATGATGAAGACGATGATCTGTCCATCTGTCCTTTCTAACATTTGTTCTCGTCCTTTTTTTTTTCAGAGTGAAGCCTTTGACATCTACACACTCTACTGCATGAACTACCCAAAGTAAGTGCAATTAAATGACACGAAATGTAGGTGAAGTCATGTGCTCGCTGGGAATGAAACGCAGGAACTATTTTATGGAAACAGCATCGCCGATAAAAATGAAAGTGAACGCAGAGTGAATTTTCTATATTCGCCTTTTTTCCGGCTGCTTGCGGTCTGGTGCCTGGTCGCCACCTTTTTATAGAGCAGACGTTCGATACGGACTGGGCGGTGAGTGGGTGCAGACCCAGCTCGCACCTCGTATATTAGGAATGCAATAATACAACGTAATGAAGTGCACGTTTTCTACTTAAAATAGTTTTATACTCATCAATAAACTGTTAGTTTTATAGAAAAAAGTCTGTCTGGAGATCTTTACCGCCATCCTGCCACCAGATAAAGTCTCAGACGTAATTGTTTTGCAGTTTGACATCGTTGTCATGGCAACATTGACAGTTGGTGAGCGTATGACGTTGAAGTCATTACGTGTCAGAGTTTAAAGGCAGCTGACAGGCGTTCGTTCAAAATAGCAAGTTAGGTCACGGCTAACGGTTCTGTCCTGCGGGCACGAGGAAGCGAGACTTTGGCGTCCTCTGTCAGTGTCAAAGCGGTGAGGACGTCAGCATCCAAATGTGAAAAAGAAAAGACAACCTGACCAAGAAAACCGAGTTTTCAAAGACGAGTGGACGGAGAAATATGCGTTAATTTTTCCTCGATCCAGCATGATTGGAGATGTGAAACGTTCGTGCTGAAAAAATTATTGTTCGCCAGTCACAATCACGAGAGCGAAAAGCTTAAATTTATAACTTAAAAGAGTATTTAAACTTATTTTCTACAGATCTAGCCACGGCCTCAGAGAGAAGCTGGTCCTTAGTCTACACGGTCAGCCCACAGATGACGTCGGGTTTTTATTTCCAGCAGGTGGTCGAGTGTTTACGAAAACAAACGTCAGCGGTGCATTTCCACGACCTTTCGTCGAGCTCTTAGAAAAGACAAATCATCAGTATGTTTGCTGTGCGTCCTCCACGCAGACTCAGCAGGACTTTACTGTTTAGATTTATGCTCTTTTATTACTGACTCTCAAGTTTCCTGCGTGAGTTTGATGCCGAAATGTCCCGCTGAGGACCTTCAACATGCAAAAAATGTTCAATTTTTTTCTTTTGTCTATTCCTGATGAATGGACGAGTTTCGGGGTCTGACAGCGAGTGAAGACGTGTGAGGCGTCCGTTTTTATGTTGAGAGTAACTTTGTTTTAGTAGAAACATAAAATCAGGTAAAATAGGAGGAGAGCGAGGCGACGTGGAGGTGCTGAGAGCTCTGCTTTATGGAGCAGAAGAAGAGTTTGTAGCAGGAGCTGTATCTCATCCAGAACATCACACACACACACACACACACACACACACACACACACACACACACACACACACACACACACACACACGGCCTCCTCAAACTGTCTGACAGATGTTTGGCTGCAGTGTGTGTGTGTGTGTGTGTGTGTGTTTCTGCATTAAATTTTGGTTTTGATTCCGGCACAGAGTCATAGATTTTGATGCTTTTTTTTAATCTTGTTCGACACCAAATGAAAAGCAGTAACACGCCAGGTTTTTAAACGCTTCCACACGTTCGTATTGTTCTCAGGCAGCACAAGTACGGTGGCCCACAAGGCCAAACACGCAGCAACGACCCAAAACATTTCCATCAGGAGAAATGTGCTGCAGCTTCAGAAATATGTGCCGATTCGAAAACATGACAGCTGAGGCTGAAAGCGTTGTGTTTTTCGGATGTGATATCTCAAGAACAGCTTCAGGAAATATGGAAATTTGGCACAAACGTTCTCCTTGACTGCATACTACTGCGTTTTCAGCTGTTTTTGCGGATTCGTGTACACGGTGATCATTTTAACAATGTTATCATATAAATGCAGTTTTTTTTTTTAAAGCAAAGGAAAGACTTTCTCGTTTTTTGGTCGGGCCGTTGTCGTCTAAAAGTAATAAAATGATTAAGTGACTGCTGGGCTGCAGGCTCTTCAGATGAGAACGTCATTAACTGTTTCAGCGAAAAAAAGGAAAAATTTAATTTTGTACACGTCGTTTCCTGCAGAGAAATGAGACGCTGACAACTGCAAGAGAAGCTTTAGTCAGAGAGATCAAAACACGTGTCGACCACACAATCGCAGATCAAGGATTTTTCATCATCAAAGCTTTCTTAAAAGTATCAGCTTTTTCAAAATCTTTTACTGTGCTGTTTTTTTCAGTCCAGATGTCCTCCAGTTGTCTCCGTGTCTTTGTCTCCTCCTTCGTGTTTTATTCTCTGTAGACTCGGAGAGAATCGCTGCTAATCTCAAACTGCGTCTCGTCTCCATCAGTCTGACAGACAGATGTTTGTCCTGACTGGATCTCGGCCCGTCTCTCTCTCTCTACATCTGTCTGCATGTTAATACACTTAAATCACCGCATGTACACACCGTAAAAGCCTTCATCGACAGCCATACATGCCCGTGTGTGTGTGTGTGTGTGTGTGTGTGTGTGTGTGCGTGTGTGTGTCTCGAAATCCCTTCAGTCAGCCGACCCCTCCTTCACCTCGCTCCACTCGCTGCTCTCTGCCTGTCGCCTCCTTAAAGCTCCATTAAACTCCAATAAAAATAAGTAGGTCAAATGCTTTCAGACCACCAAACTGAAAAAAAAGCTCTCTGCGCTGCGTCGCTGCTTCTTCTGCTGGATCCTCTCAGGCCTCACATTTCCAAAAACGCTGACTTACTCTGCGGCTGCATGTTGGTGTCATTTCAGGACCGATGTCACTGAGTTGATTTTAGGTATTTTTGTGCCACAGATGCATGAATCTGCATCTAAAGTCTACAGACTGCAAAGATTGTCAGAGCACCATCTATTATTCGGTCAACAGTCACCTCATCATGCAATCCGACAGCTGGTATCAGCATTTTTACATTTCCACAAACCACAGATGCATTATGTTTGCCTATTATTATGTAGCAGATACATTAGGTTGAAACTTTATGTTTCAGCAACACTTATGGTTTGGAAAAGATCCTGTTTTGGCTCAAAATACCTGCTTTTTGTGCTACAATGTGACTGGAAAACACAGCAATGTCTCAGTGAAATAGATTGCTTTCTGTTGTGCTATCCCCTCTAGAAATGCAGCGATGTCTTGAAAAAAGAAAAAGCTTTTTGTGGCACTATCTCTCTTTAAGAAATGCAGCGGTGTCTGTGAAAACAACCACTTTTCTTGTCACTGTCTAGGCTCAATGCAGAGATGCCTGGATACGAAAACGCAGCAATGTCTCCGTAAAGAACGTGCGTTTTGGTGGCACAATCCTGCCAGGAAATGCAGCGATATTTCAGTGAAAACAACTGCTTCTGCTGCACTACCTCAGCTAAAAAACACAGGGGTGTCTTTGTAAAAACAGCCACTTTTCATGGCACTATCTTGGATAGAAAATGCTGCATTGTCTAACGAAAAAACAAGCGCTTTTTGTAGTAGTATCACAGCTGGACATGCAGCGAGTCTATAAGAGCAGGTTTTGTTGAATCTGCAGCTTTCCCAGGTGTCACCACAGAATATAAAGATGTAAATAAAGATGGACGACACGCCCCCACCTACCCCCGCTATGCCGAAGTGAGGTTAAAATATCCGAGAAACAGGTGTCGCCAGCTTGCAATGGTGATGTCATTGAAAGTTATTTGGCATCTGCTTTGAGTTTTTAGTTTGGCTCATTCACTAAGGGGTGGGCTTTAGGACCTACACTGCAGTCAGACACCAGGGGGCGATCCACATCGAAAAGTTACACTTTGAGGGATCCCACATGGTGTCCATCGTCTCATATAAAGTCTGTAGGTGTCACAGAATCCAGCGTTCCCTCCACCTCCTGATGGCAGCTCATACACCGTGTCATTTTAGAAATGTCGATATGATATACATGAAACGTACAAATATAACGTATCTGTGGTTTGCAGAAATTTTCTTCTGCGTTTTCTTCTGGTGAGATGCAGATGTACGTGAGTGTTGTTACAGAGCAAATTCACAGAGACAGTAATGTGATCAGCAGAGGAGGAGACGGTCGCTCGCTGTCAGCCTCTCCGCTCCACATTTTTCCGCTGTGATCCGCTGGGTCAGATTTGGAGGGGAATCTGCAGGATTGCAGGTTTGTGAACTCGAGTGTCGTCCCGCTGGGAACTCGAGATGAGAGTCTTTGTTTGGTTAGTTATCCTGCGTAAAGCGAGAAATAACATAAACGGCTCCAGGAATGCAGCGTCGCTGCCATCTGAAGTTGCCAGCAGCAGAATTAAAGAGCTTTAAGGAGATCTGTTTCTCTCACAAATATCATAACACTTTGTATCAGCGTAATGGATCATGAAATGGGCTGCTATTAAAACGACATTAACAGACGTGGATGTAATCTCAGTAGGTAGATCCAGAGGGAGGATCCAGACAGATGCAAAGCTAATTTATGCTGCTAAACTCCACTTGGATGCGAGTGCTTGTTTGTAACGCTGTAAATTGATGATCTGGAGGGCGGGGGGGGGGGGGGGGGGGCTCAACGCCAAGTTTTAACAGAACGGGGAAACCGTCCAGTGATGGTCAAACTCAACACACATCAGCGTGAAGTGGAGCAGAGAGTGCAGGTTGTTGAGTTTAGATCAGAGCAAATATGGAAAAGTTTAAGATAAGATGGAAGTTATTGTCCCGAAGGACAAGTTTAATGTATCCTGCAGTGTTCGTTTTGGCAGCAATTTTAGATTTACTTTTAGTCTTACTCCTAGTTTTAGTCCTATTTAAGTCATTTTTATCTTAAGTATTTTTGGTGGGTCCAGTAGTCCTGTTTTATTTTGTTGCTGGTCTCGTAATTCTGTTTTTTCTGTTATTTATTTATTTATTATGGTCCGGTAGTCCCTGTTTTCCCCCCTTTTGTTAGTTTTTTAGTTTTATTCTGTTTTATTTAATTTTTATGGATCCTGGGTTCCTAATGCTTTTTTGGCTCTGGAAGTTTTTGTGGGTCCAGTAGGGCTATTGTTTTCTCTCTCTCTTTTCTATAAGATGGAGATATTTTGTAGTTCGCATGTTCCTGTGATTCGTCTCAGCGTGTCAGTACAGCACTTGGCTGTGTGGAGAAGCTTCAGTTTAGCCCAAATTCTCTTCCTCCAAACAGATGTCTCCCTGCTGCTCTTTGACAAACAGCTCCAGAGAGCTGATGAGCAGCAGAGATCCTGATGAAACATTAAACTGGATGTGATTTGCTGTTCACAACAGAAAAATGTCCTTCGCAGCCTCCTTGGTGGTTTTAACATAAGCCTTTTGTAGTTGTGTTTACGGAGGGCCGATCCAAACTGAGGCGACGTGTGAGCCTGGTGCAAGACCTCTGAGTCATCGCCCACATCTACAGTTTGCTCAAAGAGCGCCGATGTTGTGTTCACTGACTGCTGTTGGGCGTTTCCAGCTGCACAGACTGCTGTAAGTCAATTTACAGATATTACAGTTGGGTTGATTTCCAGTTTTGCCGGTCCGGTCCGGTCCGAGCATAAACTGGTTTGATTTTTATTCCCAACGCAATACACTTTTTAAACAAGGCAGGATAGTCATTGCTTTTTAATGTAGCTCTGATTTTATTGATCTATACAGCTTTTCGTGTGACTTTTTGTGATTTTATGAGTCTCATGAGTGAGAGTGCTTTTTCATGTCATTGGAGCTCCCTGCCGAAGGCAATTTCCTGCCACTATGTGATAGACAAAGTTTTTTTTTATCTTGAATCTTTAATTTTATGCAAACTGGCTGAACCAGCGTTTGTCAGCAAGTCAAATTGTATTAGTAATTAGCAATATGACAGCATGAATTATATCATATTATTGCTGTTATGGATTTGAAGCTGAGAAAACAGCTGTCCTGATTGGCTGCAGGTGTGTGAGCTGAACTTTCATTGGGCGCTGTGTTTCTATTTATATCTGTCGCTCGCTTTGAAAGCACCACATTGGACGAGGACTGGCTAATACCCGAAGCTGAAATTAGGAATTATTTGAAAGTTAAATGAAAATGTCCTTTTTTCACTATGAGAAAACTAAACACAGTGTCAGCTGGCTGGAGGGAGATCCGAGGGAAGCTGAAAGTTTCTGCTGAGGTAAATGACCATCACTAAAAACAAGCTAGGCTAACATTACTAGCTGTCTTGTATGTAATTTCCAAATAATATCACAATAAAAGGTGTGTTTTCTGATTTAAAAAGCAACATTAGTGAGCATCTTAAACTTGTATTGCATGGAGTAAATGTGCAGGCGTTACTTTTCTCCTTAAAAGTAACATTACAGACACAGGTAGATAACAAATAGGTTACTCACCCATCTTCTTTTCTTTATGTGCTTGATTATGGCAAAAATCAAAACCACAATTATTTTGGACAATATTGAAATCACGAATATTTTCCTTTTCTCCTTTTGTTTTTTTATTATTTGGCCACTTTATGTTTAAACTTTAGATGATTAAAAAGATTTGACATGTTGTCATGTGGTGCAGACACCACCATGCAGCAGATCTTGCATTTTATTATTTTTTGCTCCGTGTCGGATGCCTCGTATCTAATCTGTTCTGCCTAATTTGCTCACCAAACGCTGTCACACTTCTTCCGTCATCTTTCCTCGCGCTGATACAACTCGCCTCGCTGGTTGTGTCGGCTGCAGGTGTTGAGCTCAGTCTGAGGGAAGGAGGCGTCAATATGCACGTGGCGTTCAGGACTCGAGACAAAATAAGGGCAAAACAGAATGTGGAAAAATAATTGTTTTTCTCGATTACATTGTTTTTATAATTGTTGGGAGCTGAAATTGAAATGTGATTAATTGCACAGCCCTAGTGGGATACCTGGTTAAATTTGGTAAACCGATCCTTGGCTTCATATCAGACATGTTTGACAGATTCACTCAAAAAACCCAAAACTATTATTTACCAAAAGGTACAATATGAATGTTATTGTCATGTAGCTTCAGTGAAGAGTTTAAAAAGAAAGATGATGCTCACATACAATGAAAAGACCTTTTTTTCATACCTGGAAGGTTCATTTCGCAAATGCAAACAAAACTTAAAGGTGGATTTAGGGGAAAGCGGAGAGTTGAGGAGGTTAATAGTATTTTGAGTGGCTGTGCAGGCTGCAGGCGGGTGTTGTGTTACCTCTGATTGGTGGAGATGAAGTCGTGCTCCCGGGAGCAGCTGCAATTATCTAGATTCTGAGGGAATATGGAGGCTTCGATTTGTAATAGAGACCAGCGCTGATTTCTCTCTGTGTGTTCGGAGAAGGAAACAACAGGAGGTGGATAGATAATAAATGTTTAACCTCTGTGTGTCTCTCACATGCTGCTGAGGTGAGTTTCGAGTGCAGGAAGTCTCATTTTCTGCTGGTGATTTGATGGGAATGTGTCCAAGCACAGATTCTAGGAATGTCTCTGGTGAGCGTTTTTCATATCTGCCATGTGTTTTAAATTCTTCATGCAGAGGTCGGTGTTTATCTAAAGCTGAAGTCGGTTTCCTTCAGTCTGGTTTTGTCTGATTCACAGATTACAGCTCCTCTTCTCTGTCTCAGACCACTGTGAAGGACTTGCTCCTGGTTCTTACTTTTGTGTGAATGCAAATGTTTCGTTTTGCACGTGTTACGACGACCACACGGTTGAAACTTCTGTACCTCAGTGCAACACAAAAGCACTGAAGTCATGCGAACGTCCTCGAGAAGCTGCAGAACAAGAACAAACATACTGATGAACAGAGCATCAGTAAAAGAAAACTCATACCTGTGTGCTCTCGCTCGAGGGAGCCTGTATCTCCTTCCAGAGGGAAGAGGGATGAATTCCACCAACAGCGGGTGGTCCGAGCCGGACGAGATTCAAGTCTAAAATTTAATTTGAAAAGCTCCAAAATTCTCCACAGAGCGGTGAAGGGGTGACGTATTTTTGTCGGCCAAACAGGAAGCTAGCATCGCACTGGTTCACTTGTCAAAAACCTTCTGGGATTTTTGTTTATCGCCAAAAATAATCTCTGTGCGAACACAAGTTTATGATGCTTACACGTTTTGTTCAGCGTGATAATCTTCACAGATGAACACCACTTTTGTGTGTTTTGAAGCTTAAATGAAATCTCCAGGAGCAAAAAGCTGTTTTTAGGCTTTAAACCAACGACATCGCGGTCGCACGACTTAAACGTCAAAACTACAAACACTGTAAAAATGTGAAAACACAATCAAAAAATATTATAAACAGATGAATCTACAAGTTCGAGTGCATCTCTGTAAAGCTGTAAAGGCGGCGAGTGGGTTTAATGAGTTGGGTGGGATGACGTCTAATGACAAACTCGCCACTTCGCCTTTTTTAAGACGAGTAAAATCTTAAAGTTCAAAAACTGCGTCTATATGGACCTATTTTGTGTTGCAGAACAAAACATCTAAATATCTTTAGCCTGTGTTAACCATAGACGTTATTTAAGACATTTTACCAAAAATTAAAAAAAAAAAAAAACAGGGACTTTAAGACGAGGAAAGTAGACGTACAAAAACACTAAATAATACTAAATAATTTTAGGATTCATTACTTCACCACTCTTTTTATTGTCTCAAACACCACCAATAACTAACTGAGACAGCTGGGCTTTGTACCCAGGTTCTTTTAAAACTCTCTCTATATATAGTATACATATTAAACAAAAATAACTCAATTTCAGCCTGAATTCTTTCTGAATCTGCAACATGTTGCTCCTCCATTGTTTTGCAGACTAACGACACATCCCGGTGCCGACTATTTACTGGAGTTTTCCACCAGTCGGCGCTCCGATCTCATACTGTTGCTCATACGGCGTTAGAAAGTATTTGCACGCATGGCCGTTGTTGGCTGTTCGGTTCTCCTCTCCTCTCATTTTAAATGTCCGTTAGTTTGTCGCTGACATTTTAGTCTCATCCCGTCTCGTCTGCGAAAATGAAACACAGATTCAGTCATAGTTTTCATTATCAAGATCAGGGGTGGGCGGTATGTCCTTTGAAGTAACCGCAATATTCTTGGGCCATATCATCATATCATATCATGGCTCACGGTTTATGTCACAATATTTCAAATCTCCTCAAAAGCTTCTTAAATCCTGGACTGGACAACAAATTCAAATGTCACGATATGACGAAATACGTAGATAATGATACTGTGACAATATTTAGGGATGACTGTTTGTACTTTGACAAAATATTAACACAATGACATTTTTGATTATCACCAGTAATGTGGATTTAATGACTTACGTGGGTGAACGCCGCATTAGAACAAGTAGAAGAGTCTGATAAGTTTAGAAAAGTGCATCACTTTACTGCAGCCTTCAAAATCAGGAAAAGACAACACTTCGTATCATGATATGACGATATCCGAAATCTCAGACGGTATGTGGTCTCGTGTCACGGTGTGTATAATGTTTATTGTCCAGCCTCAGGTGGACTATATATCTTATATAGTTGATGTATCCACGTGCATAGAGTCACAGTCACGTCGTTTTTATAAACCACCTCACGGTTAAAGATGCCGCAGCGTCTGTTTAACTCTGCAAACATCCAACTGTCCACCTGAAGCTTCAAGTCCACAAAAACATCGACACTTCCTGCCTGAGACGAGCCTGGTCCTTCAAAATAAAAGCACAATATTCCCTACTTGATTTATTTAAGTATAGCAATAAAAATTTCACATAAAAGTACATTATTTAACTTTAACTACTTAATTTATTACCATGTTTCTTAAATGTCATTATAATAGTAGTCACATTATTATATGACAGTAGCTGCTTTAACTTTATTGTACTTTATTTAACTTTATTATAACTGCAGATCATTCAGTTTTTTAAAATTTTATTTTAGTAGTTAACATTTGTTTGAAGGACATTTAAAAATATTGCAAATATATATATATATATATATATATATATATATATATAGATATAGAGAGAGAGAGAGATAGAGAGAGAGAGAGAGTGATTACAGTAAAGGTTGAATAATTTTGGTCAATGAAATGAACGCTGGTATTAATTTTAGGTCAGAACATTTTAAATCTGCAGATATTGTTTCAGTTTGAAATCTTGAGACTTCCTGCTGAAGACATCAGTCTGTAGAAGATATTACCGAATTCCTGGACTCCCTGCTGTGATTAACGTCTATCTGGAGGAAAAGAGCCTCCTCTCTCCTCTCTGCCCCCGTCGTTACCTCGACCTCCTTCCTTCCCCCTCCTCTTTCCTCAGACTTCCCTTTTCTCCTCCTCTCTCCTTCCCTTCACGCCGCTGGTGTCCAAGATTCTTTGGCTTCATGCTGTGATGAACGTCTGTCAGCGCACTCGACAGCTGAGCGTCTCCTCCGTCACCTCCCATCCAACCTCTTCCTCTCCAGTCTCCACAAATCACCCAAGGACTTGTCGCCTTCCTCCTCAGCTCTTTGCCTCCTCGCTCCTCCTCTCTCCTCCTCTCTTCTCTCTCTCTCCCCCTCCTCTCTTCTCCTCTCTCCTCC
Source organism: Plectropomus leopardus (assembly GCF_008729295.1). NCBI lineage: Eukaryota > Metazoa > Chordata > Actinopteri > Perciformes > Serranidae > Plectropomus > Plectropomus leopardus. Next base: position 577,632 of record NC_056467.1, read on the forward strand.
TCTCCTCCTCTCTCCTCAGCTCTTTGCCTCCTCCTTTCTCCTCACTCATCCTCTCTTCTCCTCTCTCCTCCTCTCCTCCCCTCCTCCTCATCTCCTCCTCTCTTCTCCTCTCTCCTCCCGTCTTCTCTCTTCTGCTCTCTCCTCCCCCTCTCCACCTCTCTTCTCCTCTCTCCTCTCTCTCTCTTCTCCTCTCTCCTCCTTCTCCTCTCCTCCTCTTCTCCTCCTCTCTCCTCTTCTCCTCCTCTCTCCTCTCTCTTCTCCTCTCTCCTCCTCCTCCTCCTCCTCCTCCTCCTCCTCTCCTCCTCTATCCTCTTCCTCTCCTCTCCTCCTCCTCTCCTCCTCCTCTCTCCTCCTCTCTCCTCCTCTGTCCTCTTCCTCTCCTCCTCCTCTCCTCCTCCTCTCTCCTCTTCCTCTCTTCTCGTCTCTCCTGCTTCTCTTCTCCTCTCTCCTCCTCCTCTCTCCTCTTCCTCTCCTCTCCTCCTTCTTCTCTCTTCTCCTCTCTCCTCCTCCTCTCCTCCTCCCCCACGTCATCTCAACCATCAACAGTGTTTTAGTCCATGTGTATTTATTCATTTGAATCGTCCCTTTTAACATAAACTAAACCTAAAAACCAAAACCAAAACTAAACCTGGTCTCTAGTCAAGACTAACTAACTAACCAGTACTTGACCGAGACCAGAGGGTGCTGAGACCGAGACAAGACCAAGACTTTCAGAGACCGACACTGAGGTCAAGACCAAGACTTGATGGGACCGAGACAGAGTCAAGAACAAGACCTTAAGCAACTGAGATCGAGTCAAGACCAAGACTTTCAGGGGCCCAGATGGAGACAACACCAACCCTTTAAGGGAACGAGACTGAATCAAGACCAAAACTTTAAGGGACCAAGACGGAGACAAGACCAAGACTTAAAGGGACCATGACTAAGACACGACTGAGAACAGAGGTTGCCGAGACAAGACCAAGACTTTAAGGGGCCGAGACTGAGTCAGGACCAAGACCTCAAGGGGCCGAGATGGAGCCAAGACTATATATACTGTATACATACATGTCTTAGTTTATATATGTATGTCTTGGTTTTTGGTTTTGAGACAGAGACAAGGCCGAGACAAGACCGAGTCAAAATGCGTTCGATTCCAAGAGGAACCCAAGACCCTCTAAAAGTGGTCTTAAGACCAAGACCGATCTCGAGGACTACAACACTAACGATCCACTTTCATAATCTCCATCGGTCCTCTTCTTCGTCTCTTTCTGCTACTTGTCGGTAGTTCAACTTTTGACGAATGTCTTCTGGACCTGTCCTCATCTTCTCTGATACTCTCTCTCTTTGTCCTCTTTATTCAAATTGTGAGAAATTAACTTCTTCTGTGCGTCGTCATCTCACAGACCTCCCGTCGTCATCTTGGCTCTTTCTCTTCAGCTTCTCTTCTTCCCTAAACTTGAATGTTTGTCCGAGCTCCAAACAGCTGTGGAGTCCCGCTCCTCCTTCGTAATCTCCTCCATCTGTCTTTTTCTTCCCTCTCCTCCTCCGTCATTTCTTCACCTCCTTTAGAGTTTCTCACCTCCTGCTGCTCCATCGTCCTCTGGACCTCCTCTGCCCTCATTTCTCTTTTTGGTTCGCCGTCTCTCCTCCTTGTTAAATTTCACTCCCTTCATGATAAATGTTCATCAGAGGAGTCGCTAACCTGGACATCTGTCAGCCTCATTAAGCGTTGGCTGATTCTGTTTCTGATTATAAGTTTTTATTTTCGTCTTATTGTTTGAGCAAGAAAAGAATCCAAAACTAAAAGCTTCGTTTTCAGCAGATTTAGACTCCCACGATCATTTGTCATCAATTTGGAAGTATTTTTTACTTCTTTTTTTTTTGGAATTGGATGTCCAATAGTTTTCTAACTTCTGTGTCTGTCTTTTTGTCCGTCTCTGTCTCCACAGCTCGGTGGCGGTGCTGAGGGACTGCATGAAAAACAAAAGTCTGGTTCATTTTTTCCAGGAGAGACAGACGACTCTGAACCATTCTTTACCTCTGGAGACGTACCTGCTCAAACCCGTGCAGAGGATCCTCAAATACCACCTGCTACTACAGGTGATACTACACATACTACACCCAGTACCTCTAACATGACCCACTGCTACAGGTGATACTACAGATACTACACCCAGTACCTCTAACATGACCCACTGCTACAGGTGATACTACAAACATTACACTCAGTACCTCAAATACCACCTTCTACTACAGGTGATACTACAAACAATACACTTAATACCTCAAATACCACCTTCTACTACAGGTAATACTCCAGATACTACACTTACTCTTTCAAATACTACCAGATACTACTCTGTGTACTTCAAACATCCCCTTGTACTACAGATAATACTATTATGCCAACAAATCCTACATGTCACATATATACACGCTATTTAAAATACCATCTCGAACACGACCAAAAAGTAAATCTTGTTCCTCAAGTTCTGCCAAATACCACATCTAGTGTCCAAGTACTATCTACTTGTACAGCTAACACCACAAATACTACATGAAGCTTTGTTCTGTTACCACAGATAGCGTACTTCATGTACTACTTTAAATACAGGTAATTTAACACAGGTAAATTCATGGACTTACAAAAATTTGTAGTATCACTTATACTACCATATCTCAAATACCACCTGTTACTAAAGGTAAAACTTCAAATATTTCATGTACTTCACAAAGCACCTATTTTTTTTTACAGGTTTACCCCTCAAATGCACTGTAATATGACAAAATACTACATGTATTACTTAAAATACCTTTGAGATGTAGTAGTTGAAGTAACACCTGCAAGTCACTTCTTATATACTACATCATTTACCATCTGCAACAACTGCATGTACCTCTCATACCACGAAACAATGCATGTAGTATCTCAAATACCACCTTATACTCCAAACTGCTACAGCTATAACCTTCAGTACTACATAAATTGCCTAAAGTACCATCTGATACAATATGAAAGACCTAAAATACATCATGCAGTCCAAAAAAAGGACTAAAAGACTCAAATGGAAAGATGTACGCGACGTGTTTAGCACTGGACTGATCATAATGATTGAACATTTGATTAGTGGAGTCGTGTGGCGTTAAATATCTTTAGGACTCACTGAGGCTGAGAGATTTCTCAGAGGAAGCTGATGGAGCTTCGTAAAGCTTCGGTTTCTAGGCAACGACTCTGTTTCCTGTCAGTAAACATTGTTTTTGGCTCAAATTACACAGCAGTAAAGTTTGTCCTCCTCTCTGTGAGAAAACATCGAGTGGAGACGGAGGACGCCTGAGGACACAGAGTGTGTCAGCGCTTTGATTTTAAAGATGAACGACTGCGGCGTGCGTTCCACATGTGGGCTTTTGTCGTACGTCATTGTCGGCTCACATCTGCACAGTTTTACTGTCATCAGAGCTCACGACCAATAAAACAAGGAGAAGACTGTGACATCATCATATCGGATGAGGGCCACTGCAGAGGACACGGCTTTTATGTGAATAATGACGAAGAAGTCAAACACATATATTCATGTTTTTTTCTGGAAAATCAGAACTTTGCAATGTATTTGGTAGAAAGCTTCGTACAAAGAAATGAATAATGTGTGCAAAAACCTCAAAATAAAAGCTAGATTTTAGAAGAATTGAAAATGCAGTTTTCCCAAATGGGATTCCTGAATGTCCAGAGGTGGAGGATGAATGTAGGATTTGGCAGTAGCTTGGAGGGAGATTGGAGCGTTTTCCTTCGCTTCCCTGTAGACCAGCAGAGTCTTTTTTTGGATGAAGCTGCAGCAGAAAGACGGTGTAGCTGACGTGGAAGAGGAGTGTTGTGGGAAGAGTTGCGGAGATTGAACACCAGGTGGGGAGCAGCTTTCTGGAGCTGCAGAGGTATGAAGGCCTCCTCCCCGGAAAAGTCAAAGTATCCTGATGTTGTACTGAAGGCTCCTTGAACTACTGCTGACATGTTCGGTGAAGGGACAGTTCATCATCTACTTTCCAGATCAACCCGCAGGCTTATACCAGCTGTGCAGTGCCAGAAACAGGTTGTGATGACAAAAATGCAAAAATGTATTAGAGTTGTCATAAGTTGGGAGAATTCGGGAGAATTGTGACTCCAAGAGGAAACCGGGAGAGGGCAATGAATAACAGGAGTCTCCCATCGGCAGGTATGTCTCTGAGTGGATGTCATGGCTCAATCTGGACAACACAGTCTTACTCTGAACTCGTCACATGGTGGCGGTCGGTCAGTAAGTGACCTTCCACATTGGCGTGTTGTTAAGTGCTTCTCCGTTGTAGAAAAGTCGTAGCAGACGGAACCATGGAGAAAAATAAAAAAATATAGCATAAAAATAGTAAAGCGTCTCACCCATTGGTGCGTGTCTCCACTTCAAGGACAATTTTGAAGAGCTCTTACGAGGGCAAAACAAGTCCCAGCCGCGGGGTAGATACTTCATTTCAGCCCCAATTCACATAGACAGTCGGAAAAATAACTCGGCAACTTGGAGATAAATTTATAACACAAGTTGCCGACTAGACATTATGAATGCATTAAAATGGAAAAGCTATATTTATATTGCTATATTTTTCTATTTTTTCGACTCCATGGACTCTTCTGCTGAAGCACGACTCTTCTGTGATAGAGAAGCACTTATCAACATCCGGAAAAGTTGCGTGAGGTTTGGACTGAACGCAGCAGACTGCAAGAGGATCTCCACCAATGGCATACGCCGAGCGGCCAGTCAGACCAGAGGGGAGAAATGAAACTAAAAGCGCCAGACGAAGAGAGGGAGGAGAGCCGGCATCAGGGAGAGGCTGACCCAACTGACCGAGAGCTGCTCCTCTACCAAGCCTTCTTCTGGCTAATGTCCACTCGCAGCAGAATAAAGTGGATGAGATGTGATTGAGGCTCACTCAGCAACAGGAGATCAGAGACTGCTCTGCACACATCTTCACAGAGACATGGTTAACCCCTAACATCCCGGATCAAGTTGCTGCACTGGATGGGCGGACCATGTTCAGAGCCGACTGGACACAAGACTACGATGCAATTTCAAAAAATGCACTGCAGGAATTGTATGATGCCATCAACGACAACATGCCCAAGAAACTGGATGGAATTTTTAATAGTAGCTGCTGATTTTAATCAACTCATCCTTCAACTCCAACGATGTCGCAGGATCAATGACAAATTGCGACATAAATCTACCTCTTGTATTTTAAGGATTTTAGGATGTTTCCAGTATTTTAGGACATTTTTAGAGTTTTATAGAAAGCTGTGTGCCTGTATTTATGACTATACTGTAATACTATGATACCGCGTAAGCCTAGTACTCCAGGATGATAAAAAATGAGTTGCTTGTCTGTCTGATGCTCAATATTTTAAAAAAAGGAGAGAAAGAGAGATTGGGACATCCCCACTGTTGGCAGGGCCCGATCTTCAGGGGCCCCCTGACTCTTTGCTGGACCTGGTGATAATAGTTTATATAATTATTTCTCTAATAAATTCCAGCTCTCTCAGGAATCATCAGTCATGACCTTTACAAACGTCTCGACTCAAACATCTGAAGGTATTCAGCCGACTGTCTCATCCATAAAACATAAAACACACGTGCACTTACACAAGGACACACACACACACGCACACACACACGCACGCAGCTTTTCCCAATAAACTTGTTGAGTTTCTTCGCTGGTTCCCGTCCAAGCCCACCTCTGAGAGGAGAGAGAGAGAGGGTGATGAAACACACACACGCATGTACGTTTACAGCCTGCTCTTTGTTCTCTGGTGTTTGGTCTGTCTTATTGTGTGGACTTGTTGCTCTGTCTACGGTGGCCAGTATAAACACCGGTCAAACATGTGTTTGGAGCTACGCTGGGATTTTCCCATAATCCTCAGCTGGTCCTGCTTCAGTCAGTGCTGTGATGAACTGCTGTGTCAGCCTGGTCACATTGTTTTATTCTGTTAAATCTTTTAATTCACCACTTGAAATAAATTGTTTCAAGAACATCTTAGTTTGAGAAAAAACCATTACATAAATGTTTGTGGCAGTTTAACAAACTGGTCTCATGTCTGAATGCGTTCTCAGGAACTTTCGAAGCACTTTGACAAGAGCGACCCTGGGTATGAGGTCATTGAGGACGCCATCATCACCATGACAGCGGTCGCCTGGTACATCAACGACATGAAGAGGAAACAGGAGCACGCAGTGCGACTGCAGGTACGAGATTATTCTCTGTTTTAATATCTTAAAATAGCGTTTAAGATAAAAAATATTTTAGCATTTATATTTGTCAGCATTAACATTACAATAAAGTACTTATTCTGATGTAGTAATAATAATAATAATATATTTAATGAGTTTGTATATATAATGAGCCAGAGATTATATCATTAATAAATCACCAGATTCCCACTGTGGTCAGATCAGATATGATCTTTCTTTATATGAACTTTTTTCTTTATATGAACTTTTTTTTTTTTTTTTTACAAATAAGAAATCTGTCTGAAATTATGATTCTAAACAATGGGCCTCATGCATTAACATTCTCTTAAATTTCTCTTATTTTTTGGAAAGAGTAAATATAAGAGACGTCAACTATAGCAAAATTAAGGAAACATTCGTGAATTCCAAAAATCAATGGGTGCTAACAAAATAAGAACAAATCCTGAATACAAGCAAATATAACAACAAATTTCTTAGTATATTGTTTATTGCATGAGGCCCAATTATGGGAAAATACCATCTTTCAAATATGATACATCTAGTTGCAAGTATTTTTTTTAAAAAAAAAAGCCCCAAAAGATGTTTAGCACTCTCCCAGATAAGAACTGTAGAGGACCTCAGGAGGTTCCCTGAGGAACGCCTTTCAAAGTTTTCACAAACCACAACATCACTGAGCTTTTTATGAAGGTTTCAAGGATGTTTGCTCTAAAGATAAAGTATTATTACTCTTTTACATGCCACCCCTGCATTTGTTCATTGTTATTTAGAGGATTTTTTAAAACTTTGCATTTCTTGATGTTTCCAAAACGCAGCCATTAACATGTGGTTTGGTTGAAAAACAATCACCACTTTGTTGTGGTTAAGAAAAGATCCATTTTTGGCTTTACCCTTTGAAAACTGAGAAAGTTGGCTTGATTTCTTCTTAGAAAAAAAAAATAAAATAAAATAAAATAAAAAAAAATAAATATATATATATATATACATATCTAAAGAAGGCAATGGGCAATGGGAATTGACCCAAATATTAACAATATATTAGTAGAAAGTTACCAAAAAAAGGTGAAACTTTGCACAAAATAGTTAATTATTAAGGACAGGATATTACCTGGAAAAAATGCCAAAATAAAAGAAAAATGATAAATAAAAAAAATTACATAAAAAATCTTTTCTTTTTTTTCTGAAACCTAATTTTAAATATGAAAGTACACCATATTAATGTAATTTCCGGACATCAGCACCAAACTGTGCATGGATACGTACTGACTGATGTGTTTTTAACAACACAACAATGCAGGAAAAGGAGAGATCAGACGGAGACATTTTACTGTTTTGGTTTTTTATGTCTCATGCTTCTTCCAGTCCTGCGGAAAGTCTTGATCTGAAAGAATTAAAACTGTCACAAAGGGTTAAGAAAACTTTCCAGCATCTTTTAGGTTATTAAACCTTTTAACAGTAATCCCTTAACTACACGGGTCAGGCTGTTTGTCCTGATAATCAGCGTCCGGACAGCTTTTCCTCTGCAGGCGTGTAAAGAGACAGACGGGCAGCTCGAGGTCGGCCGGTTGACCTTTAGGTGTCAAACTCTACAACTGCTGCATTCCACAACTTCCCCGACACGTGTTCACATCATGACACGCACAGGAACACGCTATTAACTTGTTCCATCACACGTGTTGGCGTGTCGGCTTCCTCTCATCTCCAGCTGAGTCTTGACACTCCTCCCACTCCCTCTCCAAACTCTGACGGCTTTGCCTTTTAATTTTCTAGTTTTTAGTTTGTCCCTCTCTCTGTTCTACCTGCAGGTTTGTTTCCTTTGAGCCAATTCAGTTTATTTAAATTCAAAGATTCCTAAACTAGAAAAGTCCAGTGGTGGCATCTTTTTACAAAATCTTCATATTATGATTTGACCCACTAAATCCCGTTAATACAGATTATGTCTGTCAAAGGATTAAAAACATAATAATCTAATTACTCACATGCTCTGATTAATTCATCTAAATCAGTCGCATGCATCAGTTTTTGCTCTGAAAGTATTTTTAAAAAAAGTGATTCAGTTGCATTTTGGGAGATGAGTCAAACTGTGAATAATCAAAGTTTTTGGTTTGGTTAATGCCTCCACTGCCCAAACTGTCCTCCACTGCCCAAAAACTGTCCTCCACTGCCCAAACTGCCCAAACTGTCCTCCACTGCCCAAACTGTCCTCCACCGCCAAACTGTCCTCTACCGCCAAAAAACTGTCCTCCACCACTCAAACTGTCCTCCTCCATCCAAACAAACCTTCACTACCCAAACTGTCCTTTACCGCCAAAACTGTCCTCCACCACTCAATCTGTCCTCCTCCATCCAAACTGTCCTCCACCGCCTAAACTGTCCTCCACCGCCCAAACTGTCCTCAACCTTCCAAACTGTAGTAGTAACGTTTTAACACATTATTTTTTCTGAGATTAATTTATCAAAATGAATGCGTTACTTTGACAGCTTTTCTACACATACACGATCATGCCAACATCACGGACGAGTGGTCCATCAATCTGAAGTCGTTTGGCTGTGCAGCCTCAAACTGTGATGGCTTCATTATCATTTCTGCATCTTCCTTCCACTCTTTCTACCAGCTCGTCCTGTGAGGTCAAAGGTCGTCTCCCCTGCCTGTGATTTAGCAGAGGAGCTGACTCACTAACAAACAGTTGTGACTCCTTTCCGGATAGCGAAGAGATTCTGAGGTCATGTGTTTGGGAACAGCTGAGTAGTTCTGACCTGAGTTTCATAACTTCAACCTCTGAAGGCGGACAGAGCAGGAAGCGTCCAGGTGTTGACCTTTGACCTCCCGGCAGCTGAGCCCAGAGGTGAAACGTTCACACCAGCACAGATGGACGAGATTTCACATGGTTTAAAGAGATTTTTTGGTTTTTTTAACGACATATCTTCCTGTTTGTGTCTCAGTGTTTTTCTTGGCGAGTAGATAACGGGCTGATTTTTTTACATGATTTGAATTTAAGGCAGCAAACTGCTTTAATTGGGAGTTTTCTGGTTTCTGCATGTGTGCAAAGCTGCATCATAACAACCAGCTCCCATTTATGAAAACTCAGCTGTGTTAAATAAAAAAATGAGCAATTCTGAAGGGAGACTGAACAGCCAGTTCTGAGTGACTCAGAGACTGTGTCTTGATTAAAATGACGAGCAGGGACATTTTCTACGATTTTAGGACATTGAGGGCTTAGCCTGGGGGTCCAGGTTTTTTTTAAATGAACAAGCTATGTTTTTAAGCATTTTATGCACTCCGGCACCTTATTCCTACCTTTAAAACTTTAAAATGAGGAAAAAATGAAATCAGCAACATGAAATGTCCAGCAAACTGGGACAAAATCTGTAAAAGGTATCAAAGAAATCTATATTATAATCTTTATTTATAATTTTATGTTTATTATTAGCCTACAGATAAAGTTATCTATTTTTATTTGAATTTAAAAAATATATTTTTTAGATAATTTTCTTGTAACTTATAAAAGTAATTTTCACACTAATTTTAGGGTCATTTATAGTTCTTTCCGTGTTTTTGAAAGAAATCAAAAGCAGAAATGTTCTTCTGGCTGTTTTGGAAAGACTTGTGACCTTTCACGTCCTCCTCTCAGGAAATCGAGTCGCTGCTGGTGAACTGGAGCGGGCCGGACCTGAGCGGGTTTGGAGAGCTGGTTCTGGAAGGTTCCTTCAAGGTGCAAAGAGTGAAGAAGGAGAGAGCGTTCTTCCTGTTTGATACGATGCTGCTGATCGCCAAGAAGAGACTGGAGCAGTTTGTCTACAGCACGCACATATTCGTACGTTTGTCAAGTTTTATTGTGGATGTCCTGCTTTTAAAAAAAAAAACCAAAAAAAACTCAGCATTTATTGTCCAATAATGGTCTAAGTGTTTTGTTAAAGATGCAACTGCAGTTTTAATGCAAAAATATTTGGTGTAACAGTCCTCAAAGACTTAAATGATTATTACATAGCATGCAGATCAGATAACCGTCCTTTTGACCAGTTTTATGTCTCCTTCCCCGTCTCTCTCCCTCTGTGCTGCAGTGCTGTAACCTGCTGCTGGTGGAGACTCTGAAGGATCCTCTGTGCTTCAAAGTGTCCGATCAGACTATTCCCAAACAGCAGCATGTCGTGCAGGTGAGTGCTGAGGAGAAGGCACCTCACAATACAAATCCTCAACGTCTGAGTCTCCGATACAGAGATGATCCAACGTGTCCTTGCTGCGAACACGTCCTCGCTGCGAACACGTCCTCGCTGCGAACACGTCCTTGCTGCCAGTGAACTCAACAAATGCACATTTCAAATCCAAACTCAAAACCCATCTGTTTAAACTGGCTTACTCCCTCTGATCACAATTGCATTGTCTAATTTTATATTATATTTCTATATTTTATTTTGTCTTTTTAATATTGTGTCTGCTTTTATGTTGATGATGTAAGGTGACCTTGAGTGTCAAGAAAGGCGCCTATAAATAAAATGCATTATTATTATTATTATTATGGTAGGATGAAGCAGCACAGTCCTGATGTTTACAACAGGGCGGACTGTGAGGATGGTTGGGATTAAGCAAAAGAGGCACATGGTGAGATGTAGAGAAAAAAACCCATACAATCTCACAAAACCAAACGTGAAGCAAACTCCGAACTCCAGAACGGAAATCGGTTTCTTCTGGAACCCAACCGTCTCCCCACCTGCCCGTCCTATGAGCGCACTCGTTATATTCGGTCCGGCCACGTTGTCAAGTGACACCGCCGGTGTCCATTGCATGTGGACGTGCCCGCTGCCATCCGACTGTCCACCAGTGTTTGATAACAACACCACCGGTTCTGTCTGACCGCGTTCTCCTCTGACACGTCTGTAAAAGGTGACTTTTGGCGTCATATTCCAAAAGCTGTGACAGAGCGGCGCTATATGACAAGTTCAGAATGAGAACGAGTTGTACTATGTTGTAAACACATATAAGTGTGTCATAAGTACAGTGAGAGATACTTTCCTGCTGGTCTCCATGTTTAAAACATCTTTTCTTGCCGCAGACAAAGAACCAGGAGGAGAAGAGGCTGTGGGTTCACTACCTCAAGAGACTGATCGTAGAAAATCATCCTGCGTCTCTGCCACAGAAGGTAAGGATGGAGAGGAAGGGAAGGAGGGAGGAAGGAAGATAAGGAGGAGGAATTATAGCTTCTGTGCAGCAATTTGCCGGGCAATATTAGCAGAAGCAGGAGATGAATTTGAAGACAACTTGAGGCTTGAACTCACAACCTCAGACACCAAAGACAAGTCAGTATCCCAGTGAGATGGTTTCACACTGTGTCTGAGCCGACCAGCAGGGGGCAGGATATCAGCTGTCTGTGCATGGAGAGGCAGATTTCAAACTGCTGCCAAAAATTCACTTATCAAGACCAGACTCTGGGGAATCTGCAGTTTTTATCTAGACAGCATAGAGATGTGGATCATTTAAAAGACTGATTTGCTCCACAAGTGAAAAACTGATGTTTACAGATGATGTTTCCCACAGACTGCAATAAGTTTGCACAAGGGCAGAATTCAAAATGCTGCAGAAAATTCACTTTTTCAGATAAAATTCTAAAATGTTCCACTCTTAATCTACCATGACAGCAACATTTTGTCATTTTTTCATGAACCTTGAAGATTTATTTTGCAAGAATTTTGCAAGTTATATGTTTACGGCAGCGTTTACAGCCAAACATTTTGATGCACTGTAGGGTCAGTTTTTGATAAATTAAAAGTCTGTGTAGATGGTTTGTGACGGACAGTCTGAAGATGCCCTGTAGCAAGTTTGGTGTCAACTGATCAAAAAATGTGGGACGAGATCGGTTAAATAAGTTTGACAGTTTTTGATAAAAACAGAGTGATGGACTTTACTAGGGCTGGGTGATATGGGCTAGAAGTTAGATTACAATATTTGTAAGTTGTTGCTGCAAAGCTGTAACACATAAGAAATTTGTCTTTTGAGTTTTCAAACTTTTGAAACGTAGACTGTTGCTGTAGCGCCACCATGAGGACTGTTGGTGTGTGTTTGCAGCTGAGGAAGTGAGACTGGACCGATGTGGTTTATTTGTATGCATGGGAAGCCCTCTGAAAAATAATAATAATAACACTGAAGAACACAAGCGGGACAAAAAAGTAGCATTAACTGTAGTAGTATTGTTAGAAGCAGTATTATTTGTAGTAGTGCAGGAGCTGAACTTTTATTAACAATAGTAGTACTGGCTGCAGAAGTAGCAGTGCAGTATTATTTGTAGTAACAGCTTGAGTGGTAACAACTAGACTACTGTTTTACGTAGTGGAAGTAGTAGTAGAAGTAAAATTGATTGTATTTGTACCAGTGTAAATCATAGTACTGCATTACCTGCAGCACTTCTATGAGTGGTTGTACTGGCTGTATTGGGAACACTGGACATGGACAGCAGTATTGTTCTGTTCGTCTTTGCTGCCACCTGCTGCTCACTCATGAAAACTCTCTGAAATACTTAAAAGCTGTATCCATCAGAAAAAACCCTGCAGCTGCTGTGTCTTCTGTTCAGCAAAAATGCGTCAAAACCTCAATAAATAAATAATCAGTAACACATTTTCCTGCTGTAGATGGGCCATACTGCTCTGAAGTCCCACAACTATAGCATGCAAAGGTACACTGATTAAACAATACGGTAAAACAACAAAACATACTTTAGAGTATTTTGTACTTTTGGAGACATGGATACAGCCCTGGTTATGCATGTGCCAAAATTACCCATGGATCACAATCACTTTTCTTCTGCTGCATTCAGACACCTTTCACAAGTATTTAAGTTAAGTTTAAATAAAGTTTAAAAAACATGGGGGAAAAAGGCAATGAGCAGCTTGCCAAAGAACTTTCATTTTTTTCTCAGATAATGACATTGTATTTTTATTTATTTATTTTTATTTTCCATTGATTTGTTTGTTTTCTTTTGCTTATTTTTTATTATCTAATTTTCAGGTAATTTTTGTAATTGTTACTTAATTCTTTGCGAATTTCTGGGTCATCTCTTCTTAAGTAGCTCATTGCCTTCTTCCTGTGTTTTAGAACGAAATTAAGTCAATTTGCTCAGGTTTCACACTCCTAATAAGCAATTCACGAGAAGAAAACAAAACATTTTCTTTATTATTTGGTCTTTGTTATGTTTCTAATCATCAGGTCACTTTAGTCCACAGAAACACAGATTTAGAAACTACTACATCGTCCTCCTCTGATTCTGTAAAACGTGAGTTTCTGATGTGAACAACAAAAAACAGGCTGCTCACTGAGAGTTTGGACCAACAGCTCCTCCTGCTGGTTTAACTGTCGGTTTATATTAGCCTCTGCAGCAGTTAACACGGTGAAACACTGAGCCGTTTTTTCTTCTTCCTTCTTTTTGTAATAATGCATGTATGACCTCAGCATTTTGGATCAGAAAGTGAAATAATAAACATCATTATTATAGTTCAAAAAATGGACACACTTTTCCAAAAAAGTCCCATCGTTTTTTGTTTTGCAGCTGTTTGTGTGTGCCATTATCTGTGCCATTCTGCAAAGCAGCTCTGTGCTGCTGCAGAGGGCCACATCACACCCGACACTTCAGAGAGGAGCCTGATCCTGCTGCCTGCTCTGCCTGCAGTCAACACAGGGTTAACATCCATATGAGGCCCTGCTGCCTGTTAGACTGTCTCCTGATTTACCCTTGTCTCATTATTATTATTATTATTATTATTATTATTATTATTATTATCATTATCATTATCATTATCATTATCATTATCATTATTATTTTCGGGGCTACCAGAGTTTATTCTAATGCACGAGGCGCTGCCAATAACACAGAGCGATAGATACAGCAGGATTAGACCAATCACAGTGCAGTTTCCTCCAGATGATGACGTACCAGCACACGTAAGCGGTGACAAAGCGTCAGATCGTCTCCTGATTGGTGGAAAAGATCACCAAAACAAACCTTATTGGTTGAAATGCTCTCCAAAGGAACTATGGGAAACCAATATGGCGTTAAGCATCGATGCTAATGTACTTTTATCATCGAAATATGGATAAAATATGGACAGAAGACACCCAATATCAGATCAATATGGATTTATTGAACTAGATCCCGTAAAAACACCCGAATTCCCAGGCTGGACACTGGGGCTTTTTAAGAGCTAAAATGCGTCAGAGACATCCTTCTGAATGGCACAGCCAGCAGCTTTAAAAAGTAAGGCGACCCGACAAACGGTCTCAAAGGATTTTACAATGCGCCTGTGATTTTAGGACATGTGAAATAGTTAAAGACATTTCTCAGATTGTAGAAAATTTCTAGGATTTTAAAACATTTTCAGATGGGGGGACAAATTTGGCCCGCGGGCCATGAATTGAGTATCACTTATTTATTTCAGCCTCTGCAGTAAACACGGTGTTAAAGATCGCCCTCTGAGCTGAGCTCCTCAGCGCCCTGTGACTCTGTTTGTTCCCCAGCATGCATCATGACAGAGTCCCGTCTGTTAACGTTAGATGGCCTCAGAGGACGCAGTACTTCAAAGTATCACTTTGTCAAACAAAGGCAGAATGTTAAACTCACTCACTCAGTGTTGGACAGCGGCGTCCTTTTATTGTTTTTCAGCAGAAGTCCCTCCTCATACAGTGAGACATTATCTTCTGTCTCTTATCACGTCCCTCTTAAGTTTTGTATTAAAATAGTTTATTTCTCAGTGACTCACTCAGCTGATTATCATTCTTTCCAGGCGAGGCAGGTCCTGGGAGACAACTTCTGCCAATGTGAGTACACACACACATGCACACACACACACATGCACACGCACACACACATGCGCACGCACATGCACTACTCACTACTCACTGTGGTGTCACTGATCATCTTTCCCGCCAACTCTGTTCAAAGGAATTTAACTGTCGAAACCTGAATGCGTGAATCAGCTCTGAATAACTGCCTCTAGTACGAGCACATGTGGTGACATCACTTCCTGTGTTCCAGCTCCTCAGTTCGACCAGGACAACCTGAAGAAGTCGTCCGCGTCGCCGCGACTGGACGATATCCACGGCTATCACAGAGGCAGACGTCAGTCAGGTCAGGGTCAGTCGTCTCTTTGCTCCTGATCAAAAACAAAAAATACATCAAAGTTTTTACCATATATGGAGACGACATCTATAATGCATAATGAGGCCGTTCATAGTTATTATAAGACATTCATAATGCTTCGATGCACCATATAAACAGTCATAAAACATTATAAATGTTCCTTATAATGAATTATGAATGTCAAGTGTCTTATGGATGTTCTTGACAAATTAGTTATATATATATATAGATACAGATATAGATATATACACTCTTTCATATCTATCTATCTATCTATCTAGAGAGATAGATAGATACATCGATAGATCGATAGAGATAAAGAAGACAACAGTTATTTATACAGATTATAAGAATCAGAGGTTATGAGAAAACACAAAAAAAACTACAATATTAACAGATAGTGTTAGCGCGACAGCAGATCAATAAATGACTGGATAAATGAATCGACAACATCTTACAACTGAAAAGAAAGAAAAGGGGGTGAACCAGTCTAATAAGGCTTAAGATTTGCAAAAAAACCCACTAAATCACTATTCATCACTTTTACCCTGTAACATAATAACAATGAATAAAAAATGAATTAAATATATAATTATAATAATCACAAATGTAGTTTTATGGACATTTCTCCATTTTCCCTCTTTAAATATTTTTTTTCTTGTCAGAAAATTACCTTAAAAAAGTAAAGAAAAGAACAACAACAAAAAACAACTCTGTAACATAGTTTTAAATATATATTTTATAATAATTATGAATGTAGTTTTTTGGACTTTACACGTATACATATATATATATAAATACCTATACGCACCTTTTAGAAAGAAATAGCCATACTCACCTAGATTTTCAAAAGAAATACTTATACTCACCTATACACATATTACCAATCGCCTGTGGTGAGGACTCATGGTGTGCTATAAGAGTCCATGCAGCATCATAAGTTATCATCAAACATACACACACACACATACAAACATACACACACACACACATCTTACAATACACACACACGCACAGACAAACATACACACCACATGCACACACACACGCCACACGGACTTTCAAGCTGTGAAATTGTTTTTAAGCACAATTACCTCCTTTACATGCACCTTATTAATATTATTATATTATTATTATACTTTATTCACCTATATACTGTATATACACAAGTATTTAAATTATCTTTATTTTGATTTCTATTTTTTCTCTCCTTCTTACTTTCATCTTGACCTTATTGCTTGTCATGCTGCTCTGTGTGCCTTGAATTGCCCCCTGGGGACAAATAAAGTTTTTTGAATTTGAATTTGAATTTGAATTTGAATTTACATGTTTCATAAAAATGAGGAACACGATGATGCATTCATAACAATTTATGCAAGTTTCATTGTTGGTGTTAAGTAAAGTGCAACACATTTTAATGCATTATAAGAATATATGCTGCATCATAAGTTATTCAAGATTCAAGATTCAAAGTGTTTATTGTCATATGCACAGTATGGAAACATGTTTCCCTGTACAATGAAATTCTTACTTTGCTGTCCACAGAATGCCTAAAAAACGTTTAGCAAATATAAAAGAAATATGAAATAGAAATTTAAAAATTTAAAAATGTAAAAATGTACAATAGAAGAAGTTTAGAAATTTACAATAGAAGTAGAAAGAAACAGTGCAAATAAAACAGTACAGTGCAAATTTGAACAGTGCAATTGTGCATGTGTAAACGGAGTAGTAAACTGTCCGTACAGTTATGAGGTCGTGTGTGTGAGGTAGTAATTGCTGTGTGAACTCCTGTCAGCAGTTTAGGAGTCTGATTGCAGCGGGAAAGAAAGAGTTCTTAAGTCTAGTGGTCCTGCATTTCACACACTTCTGTACCTCCGGCCTGAGGGTAGGGTAACGTGTGAACAGACCGTGCTGGGGGTGGGTGGGGTCCTTCAGGATGGAGGCAGCTCTGCTGTGGACTCTGCGGTGGTAGATGCTCTGTAGAGAGGGCAGTGGAGTCCTGATGATCTTCTCAGCAGTCTTCACCACTCTCTGCAGGCGTTTGTGGTCCACAGCAGTAGCGCTGCCGTACCACACGGTGATGCAGCTGGTCAAGATGCTCTCAACGATGCAGCTGTAGAAGTTGCTGAGGATCTTTGGCGACATGCCAAATTTCCACAGCCTCCTCAGGAAGTACAGCCGCTGTTGCGCCTTTTTAACCAGCTGTGTGGAGTTGAGTGTCCAGGTGAGGTCCTCGCTGATGCGGACGCCCAGGTATTTAAAGCTGCTCACCCTCTCCACTTCAAGCTCCCGGATGAAGAGTGGCTGCTGAGGTCTCCTCTCCTTCCTCATGTCCACTATCATCTCCTTGGTCTTGTCTGTGTTGAGGGTGAGGTTGTTGTCCTCACACCATGACACCAGACTGGCCACCTCCCTCCTGTAGGCCGCTTCGTCACCGCTAGTGATCCGTCCTATCACTGCGGTGTCGTCTGCAAACTTCAGGATGATGTTTTCCTTGTGGGAGGCGACGCAGTCATGAGTGAACAGGGTGTAAAGGATGGGACTGAGGACACATCCTTGTGGGGTGCCAATGTTTGTTATAATGCTGGCTGAAGTCCTGTTACCGATTCTGACAGACTGGGGCCTGCCAGTCAGAAAGTCTAGGAGCCAGTCACAGAGGGCGGGGTGCAGACCAAGTGAGGACAGTTTGTGGGTGAGCTTGTGGGGGATGACTGTATTAAAGGCAGAGCTGTAGTCAACAAAGAGTATCCTGATGTAGGAGTCTTTGTTTTCCAGGTGGGAGAGGGAGTAGTGGAGGGCGGCAGCAATGGCGTCAGAGGTGGACCTGTATGCAATCATGTTTCTGCAAACCATGATTGCATACATTCGGTAAGCTGTTCTGAATGTGGGCCAGCACCACTCTCTCAAAACACTTCATGATGATTGGAGTGAGTGCTACTGGCCTGTAGTCGTTCAGACAGGTGGGTGGGCTCTTTTTGGGGAGGGGGACGATGGTTGTGGTTTTGAAGCAAGAGGGAACAATGCTCTGACTGAGGGAAAGGTTGAAAATAGAGGTGAGAACATCAGCCAGCTCGTTGGCACATGCTCTGAGAGCCCTCCCAGGAATGCAGTCTGGTCCTGCTGCCTTGCGGGGTTTGATCTTCCTCAGAGCTCTGTGTACCTGGCCTGATGAGACGGCTGGTGGGGGTGGGGTGGGGGGTTGAGTGGACCCGGTGTGTGTGTGCCTCTCTGTGTGGTAGCTGGAGTTCTCAAAGCGAGTGTAGAAGAGGTTGAGGTCATCCGGCAGGTTGTCTGTGGAGCTCACGGAGCTGATGGTGGTCCTGTAGTAAGTTATTAATACCTACCATAGATTTATACACATTTATACACGATTTATATAGATTTAACACAAAAGGCATCTATATTTTTGCTCAAGCTTTTATTATACGTATCTCCATTTGAGCTTTTCCATTTCCCATTTTAAATTTAACGTTTGTTATTTCTATTTTCTTATCGCCATTTTCAATTAGACCTGTACATTTTAAGATTTCAGTTTGAGCATTTACATTAAAGCTTTTGCATTTTATTTCACTTTTTTTACCATCACTTTACATTTTCAGATTATCATTTAGCATTTTAAATTTGCCTTTTCAATTTCCTTTTAAGTTTTAAGTTTAATTATGGCCTGATTATTCCTAGTAGTGTGAAAAATTAATAACGTGTTTATTTTAACTCTTCTAGTTTTCTATTTGGACTTTTAATTTGAGTTTGGACTGAAAATATCCTCCACATTGAGCTCCGTTGTTGTTCAGCAGGTTTTGTGAATACACTGAGGGTCTCTCTGCTCTGTTTGTCCCTGCAGAGCCTCCAGAGCTGCTGATGTACACACCTGAGAAGTCCAGGAAGAGTCTGCCGCTGCTGCTGGAGGGAAACCTGCCGTACAGACGCACCAGGAGGCAGTCAGGTACGCAGACGCTTCATTTAGAGCTAAAGAGTAGCTGTTGCAGCAGCTGCAGAGTAATACTTACATTATTCTAATAAACAAATGTTAGTTTTGTAGTAAAAATAAATGAGTCAGAGATGCATGTTTACCCAATGACATCGATCAACATAATATTTATTTAATTTCAAATTCAAACATATAAAAACAGTTTCTGCTCATGGCTGCCTGGAAAAAGACAATAAATGAAATTTGAATCAAAACAAGTACATCAATGGTTAAATTCAGGTAAGAAACTCTAGGCAGAGGTAAGGCTGTGTGATATAAACCAAAAAAAGTATTTATATGTTGCACTCTAGTTAGTTCTACTCCAATAATCTTGCAACGACACGATTTTATATGTCTCAGATATCAAATTCTAATATTCAGAACAGTAAAATAATGTAAAAAAAAAAAACTTCTCTCCTGTTAAATGTTATTCCCTGTTGCTTAGTTTAGGGTTTTTTCATACCTAAAATCAATATCACCATTAACTGAACATTTTACTTTGATTACGATCAAAGAACGATTATTTTGCTTTTTTGTGGTTTGTTGTTTGCCCTCATAGTTCACTGACACAGCGTCATGTGACCATGGTGTGTTGGAGTGTAATAAACATGTGATTTATTATTATTTATTAAACTTTCCAGCATTATATAAAAATAAAAAGCTCCATCTGAAACAAACTTCAGGTAAATTGAAGCACATTGTGCTGATAATAGGCCAACCTCTCCTGACTGCAGGACTCTGACTTCAGCTTCTGTCAAACTTCTGTGCTGTTAATCATTTTACTCAGGAATTAAAAACTTTTGAGTCCGCCTACTTCTCCTATAGCTGCCAACAGCCAACATTCACAGTTAGAGAAAGGCTGAAAATAAGCTCATGTGCTTGTGGCCCCGGGCCCCCAAAACATTACATCTGCCCCTGGTAATAATAATGAGAGCTCAGCGCGAGCGGCCAGATGAGACACGGAGCGATGCGTCCTGCTGTTTCTAAATAATTCATCCAAAGTCTGATTAAAGCTGAAACTAACACAAAGTCGTCTGTAGAGTCTAAAGAAGTCACTTTCACCTCTGCTGATGTGTCTGTTTCAGACACTTTGGTGCTGTGAGGAGAAGCTGCGCTCTGTTTGTCTGTCTTACTGCGCTGCTGTCGGACCATCGGCTGTTTGATCCGCCATGATGAAATGCTGTGGCTGTCAAACACTCAGATGTTCTACAGTCAAAGTCCTTCACTTTTTACATGATTGTTCAACACTTCTGCCCACGCTGTGTTTTGGCTTGAGATTTTCCTCGATGTCATGAGAGCGTGAGACAGAGCCCAAAAGCAGGAGACACAGCAGATGCGTAGGAGTTGGCAGCCCTTGTGTGGAAAGGATTAACAAAATTTTTAAATAACGGAAATACCCAAGATGAGCAAGATTATGTCGGTCAGAGGTTCAGAATGTCAGTTTCAATTATTTTTATAATGAAATGCTGTGGCTGTCAAACACTCAGCTGTTCTACAGTCAAAGTCCTTCACTGCGTTTGGTTCTCCACGGTGCTATTCTTATTATCATTGGCTGTTCATGTTGTCTGTCAAAACATGGCTGGAATTCGTTCTATTGACATTCTATGGTCTATATCTCATATTTCAATCGAGTAAAAGTTATTTCGCAATTACTATCATTATCATTTTATCAGCCAGCCCTACATATATACGTATGTCTAAGTTCATATTGCTACAAGGAGCAGAGCCTCCAGTCAGTGCTCAGGGTCCACACGACCCTCGCATCTTGCTCATTTCAACATCTGGATATGACATCATTAACATCTTCCCCACTATTAACGAAAATTAAAATGTAACTAAGTACATTTACTCATGAACAAGTGTGCTAATACACTCTGAGAAATAAAGCTACTAACTAGACCTATTTTGGAACCTTAATTTTTATGAGTGCACACACTTTTACTTCTCTGAGGTTTTAAATGCAGCACACTATTTCCGCAGTGTGATATAAGTTGTTCTTGCTGAAACTAATAATAATAATAATAATAATGAACTTTATTTGTATAACAACTTTCATACAAAAAATGCAGCCATATGTTTACAAGAAAGAAATTACATGCACCAAGTGCTTTAAATCAAAGGACATAAAGACATAATAAAACCCAGCTGAAAAATAAGATAAAGAATCTGATTATGTCCGTTACTGTAAATAAATGAGATGAGGAACAGAGTCACAGAGAACAGACGATCTATTGTTTTAAGACCACTGGTATTTGCCTGCATGAAGGGTCTAGCTGACATTTAGAATAATATCACAGAAGAATTTTTGCACCCTGCCAAAAGGGAAATGTGATATGTGATGGAAAAGCGTCTGGTCTCTATGAATTGTTAGTGTTGTATAACAAAGACATTTGGCAACATAGCCGGATGACACAATGTTCAAACAAGTATTAAACTGCAGTTATCCAGAGCATACAGATCTCATGAAACCTTTGTTTCTTTTCCAGCTCCAGCTAAAGACATCGAGGCAGCGTTTCATCCCAATGGTGAGAACATTTCCAGTTCTCAATTCAGACACATTCTGGCACATCAGCTTATGTTGTAGGAAGTTGCATGATAAAAGTGTGGGTTCAGGCCAGGTATAGGGACAAAAACTCCTGTGAGATGCCTACCCATATCTCGGGAATGGTAATAATTAGAAATCTCTGATTGGGTGTGCCTGCTTTAGTAGTCCCATCATGTGCATCAAGTTCCTGATCTGTGAATGTTTGAAGAAGTTTTAAGAACTTATTTAAGTTTAAGTAAGTTTTAACGTATGAAAAAGTGTTGGTTGGGATTAGGTATGGGATAAAATTTCCTGCTTGACACCTGTCTAATGGCTATATTTTAGCAATAGTAATAGTTTAAGACCCCAAATTTGGTGTGTGTGCTTGTCTAGTCGGATACATCGTGTGTGCCAAGTTTGGTCCCCATCGGTTAATGTTTGCAGAAGTTGAATTAGAAACTGTAGGTTGGGATTATGTATGGGATAACATTTCCCAGTGGACACCTCTTTAATAGCCATATCTTAAAAATGGTAATAGTTAAAGGCCCCAAATGTGTGTGCTTGTCTAGTCTGATAGTCTATACGATCAGTTAATGTTTGAGGAAGTGAAATGAAAAAGTTTGGAATAGGATTCAGCCAGGATACAATTTCCTGTTACCTGCCTAGTGGATATATATTGGAAACAGTAAAAGTCAGTCTTTAAATTTGGTTTGCATGCTTGTCTAGTTCCAGAGACTGTGGGTGCTAAATTTGGGTGTGATTGGTTAAGATTTAAGGAAGTGACTTCAAAAAGTGTCTGGGGTTCAATTAGGGGTTAAGAAAAAAAAAGCTCTGTACGGCAGGTCTTCTGATTTATTAACGATGTTTCTGGCAGTGTGAGCTCAGTGTTTGTGCAGCTCTGCAGAGCTGTCCTGCAGCCCGCCAACTTCAACACATCAAAACACACCTGCTGACCTGTTAAATCAACAGATCGCAGACAGTTTCATCGTTTGTGAATGTGAATGTGCATGTTGGGTGCAGGAATATCTGTCAAACAAAAGTAAGTCATTGATAACATCTGTCTCTCTGCTCTCTCCTGTTTCGACATCATGCTCCTCTGTCTCCTCTTTTTTCCGCCATCTGGGAAATCCACCAGCTTTGAAGGTAAGAGTCTGGCGCTCCACTGACTGTGAAAAGGAAATCCTGATTAGCAGACTCACAGACTGACTGATGACTGATTTTTTGTTATTTCTGGAATTTTACAACATTTTCAGGGCTTAAGGACACTTATTGGATTTTAGGATATTTATGGATTTAAGGGTGTTTCCTGGATTTTAGGAAATTTCTAGGATTTTATGTTTCTAAGACTTGAGGACATTTGTCAAATTTTAGCACGTCTAGGACTGTTGGAACTTTCTTGGATTTTAAGACATTTCTTGGATTTTCTGATGATTTTTAAGACTTTGGAAAAGGAATAATTTAATAAAGGAAGTCTGTAGAATACCGATTATAGAAAGAAATGCAACTTTTCTGAGGTGGAATAGTAAAAAAAAAGACAATCAGTGATGGTTTAACCATTTGACACCTGAGCAAATTGGCTTTATTACCTTCAAAATCATGGAAAAAAGGCAATGAGCAACAAAAGAATAAAGATTAAGCACTGGAAAAAGTGCTTAAAAACGATAATAATTGGATAGCATAATTTTAAATATGCAGTTATGATAAATATAAATACAGTTTTTCACATTTTTTTCAAAACATTTTCCCTAGCTTTTTAAAAAAATATTTTATAAATCTAATAATTTCTTGCAATTTGTAAAACATTTCTTAGCGATAAGCTCATTGCCTTTTTTCCCATGTTTTTGAAGTAAACTGCACCAATTTTGGCTCAAAGGTTGAAATACTTGTGAAAGTCATCTGAAAAAAGCACAAGCTGTCACTCAAGGTTTCAGAGGGTTAACTCTTTAAAACCTGGATGGACATCATTTTTCTTGGTCAGCACTGAGTACTTTTGCAAGTACTAAAATCTTTGTCAGTAACTTGGTAAGAAATGTCCCTTCAATTGTAAATAAAAAAAAGAAAAGAAAAGATGACAAGAAAATAACTTAAAACTTAAAAAGAAAGAAACAAAATAAGAAAATAGTGACTAGGGGAAATTAAAAAAAAAAAAAAAACTAGACATATAATTGTTATAATTCTATATTTAAAATTAGATTAAAGTCAAAGTATTGCTATTATTATTCATATTTATTATTTTTATTTTGGTTTAGAAACCTTTTTTTCAGGCCTTTTTCTCTTTTTTGTACCTTTATTATCTTTCCCTTTTTGGTGTTAATTTCAGGTCATTTTCTCAAAAACTTTTACCTTTTTTTTGCCAGTTTTTGGGTAATTCCTTGTTAATTTGCTCATTTCCTTCCTTCCATTTTTTAAAGCAATCAGCCTAATTTGCTCAGGTTTCAAAGGGTTAAAGATGTGAAGTTTTGTCAAAATCTGGCGATACAGCCTGAACTCAGAATTAGAAAGGGACTGGACTGAGGACGTTAATGGAGACCTTGTTTTCACGCTGTGTCTCTTGTGCTTCCTGTAGCAGGCGGGCAGCGAGGGCGAGCTGTGCCAGGCGGACAGTCTGGGCTCAGCAGGCAGCAGCAGCACGCTCGCGTCCTCCGTCATCGAGGTGGAGGCCGAGAGGAGCGAGTCGGGCCTGACGTCACAGCTGCGGCCAAACCGAGAGGAAGAGGTACTTTACTGTGATGGGACGAGGTGTGACAGGATGTGATTTAGGTTACATCAAATTTGTTTCAAATTAGGTTGGACTTGACGTTTGATTTGATTGGGTATCAGCGTCAAATAAGGCCTGCGCGGATGTACGCTTGGATATTGAACTCAATCTGATCAGCCCGTACTCATTCAAAAAGTCCGCTACGAAATACCGATTTCGTAGTGATTTTGGTGTATGATCGAGCCGCCTTCATGGCGATGTGGTGTTTTAATACGCCGCTGGACGGCACCTGCCACGGCAGCATGATACGTGGGTTGGTGGCTTCAGGTTGAAAAGCTGTCTGTAAAAACGTAATATAAGGAACCAGAGGGCGTAGGGCGGATCAGAGGGGCGTTTGATGGGTCCGGCAAATCCCGAACTTTCACCTGGTGTTCGCCTCTCATCTGAATGTGATGTTTTTCTGTACATCTCACCATGTGCCAAATCCTAACCGTGTGCGTCTTTTGACTTCCTAGCGTTGGCTTCCATGTGCTTTTGTTGTTCAAACATATTATTATATTATAAATAAATAATATCCATTCGCGTTTGTAGCATAATCCCCAGTTTTGGTGGCATCACCCAATCTCAGAAAATCCAGGGACAGGCTGCGGAAAATCACCAGTGTTTGGGGGCTAAAAAGCTGCTGGAAACACATTAGTGACTTGCTCAAATTCAACTGGTTTTGCTTTTTATTGGTCTTGAGTCGCGGTATGCAGCTTATGATATGATGAGTATGAAGAGTACCATATTTGTGGTTTGCAGAAATGAACATTTTCTTTTGACAACTGGGCTGCGTTTTGACCAGCATTTTTTTTTTTTTTGGCTAGGTCTCATTATAAAGTCGTCAAATACCACCACTTTTGCAGCAATTTCTGCGTCTGGACAGAACTGTTCACGGTCTTAAGATACCCCACCAGACAGCCGGCAGCATAACATGTGGACTATCGGTATCAGTTGAAAACGCAGCCAGACAGAACCTGTCGTGTCTGCATGATATGCAGCTGCAGGGTGTCACATTAAAACGCTGCCATTGACAATGTTAAATAAGGAGCACAAAGGTGCCTGAAGGGCAGGCGAGAGGGGCGGTGGATGGATCCAACAAACCCCGGACTTTCATGCAGGAGTCCATTGTTCGCTTCCCATGTGAATGTGATGTTTTTTTGTCCTACACCTCACCATGTGCCTCCTTCCCCTAATCCAAATCGTTTTCCATTGCTTTAATGAGGAGGAAGAGGATGAGGAGGAGCTGAGCACCCTCAGCCCTCCCCCCACTCTGTCCATCACAGAGGAGATCCTGGAGTTCATCAACCAGAGCAGAGCCAGAGAGGGACTCACTGCCATCTGTACTGACACAACAGTGAGAATACACTAAACTCTATTATTATTATTATTAACCCTTTAGGGTTGGTGCATTTTACACACTTTTCATTCTTGGTTTTTTGATAATTGTGTGTCTGTTCATGCATGTGTCCTAAATGTAGTCCAGATTGTGTATTTGAGTGTAATCAGTGAATTTGCAGCTCAGCTCCTACAATAAGTCTAAAATACACTGTGGAAACTAAATAGTTACATTCAGACTGTTCAGGTCCAAAAATGCTCCATTGAAACCCATTCAAACTGACATTTTTGATCCCACAGCCATCAGAGCAGAAAAACAGGACTTGTATTATTTCTGGGTGTCATTCTGGGCTTTTGACTCTGAATTTGTCATTTTGACTATTTTCCACCTGATGAGGTCATTTTGACCATATTTGGTATATGGAGGAAATACATGCTATTTCCACTAGGTGACCTGTCACAGTCAATGTAGCTGCTGATCACTGACATATCCCAGACTGTCAGCAGCTACACTCACACACTGACATATCCCAGACTGTCAGTATAATTTTAAAAATCTACTCAGCATGCAGTATATTGAAAATAATTAATTTTTTGTGTTTTTTTTCTTTATCATGACAAAAACTTGGCATTTAAAAGGTTAAAAATCTAATGGATGAATATTTGCAAGTCATGATTAGGACTGATGTTGGTAAAAAAAAAAAAATAAACTCAACTTTTAACTTTTTCTCTTGGTTTTCCTTTTAAATCTAGACATTTAAAGACACTGTTGTCTTACTTTTCTTCCAGGAGCAGATCCTGGATCAGCCCAAAGAGAGCCAGCCTCCATCTAACCAGACCAACTTCACCTGCCCACTGCCCCCAGTCGCCTGCCCCTCCAGTCCTGACCAAGGACCCACGATGCAGCTGGAGCAGGACAGAGCAGAGACTGAGAATGACACCTGCCTCCAAAGTCGACCCGGTGGGTTCTGAAAAGGAGGAGCAACCTGACAATGAGACGACTACAAATGAAGAAATTACAGATGCAACAAGTGAAGAGGAAAAGGGAGTGGAAGTGGATGTAGAGACGAAAGGAGAAGTTTTGGAAAAAGAGGAGAAAACAACGGATGAAGGAGAAGGAGAGAATATTATCCCGGTCCCAACATCACATCGTCACCCCTCCGTCTCCGCAGAGGAGGAAAGAGAGAACAGCAGGGAGGAGGCCAACACCTCCCCCCCAAACCTCCTTCATCACCCCCTCCAGAGATGCCAGCCACCGGCGAGAGGATCCCACCTCACCAAGCGCGACCGGAAGATCATCGAAAAGATCCGGAGTTACTACGAGGCTGCAGCCGAGGCTGAGGAGGACGAGGCAGCGGAGGAGGAAGACGAACATGGAGAGGGAGCCGCATCAAGGAGGAGAAACAGTTTCTCACAGATCCCATCCGGCCTGGTGAAGGAGTCGGTGTCACGGTTTGATGTGAGCGGCCACCAGGGGGAGCCAGAGGGCGGACC
Organism: Plectropomus leopardus; assembly: GCF_008729295.1. Lineage (NCBI taxonomy): Eukaryota > Metazoa > Chordata > Actinopteri > Perciformes > Serranidae > Plectropomus > Plectropomus leopardus. The sequence continues at coordinate 605,056 of NC_056467.1, forward strand.
ATGCAAGTGTGACGCAACTGAAGCAACCGACAGAGATCAAGAGATGGAGTCCTGTCCCTCGACTGGTCCCATCTCTACCCCAAATCTGCTCTCAGAGAGCGACGGACAGGCAGATAAACCAATCAGCTCGTTGGATTTTGATGCAATTTCAACGACTTCAGCCGTGATGGAAGACAAGGAGACTCCAAACCAAGCGGGTCTGGATCTGCAGTCGAACCCAAACAGGCCCGTTGCAGAAGAAGTTGAGATGAATGGAAAACTATGCAAAGGTCCATCAAAGGAAGGACTGGAGGACAAACAGGAGGACAAAACGAGTCTTGTGGCTACTGGGGAACACGAAGAGGGACCAAAACAGTGCAAACACAGAGAGGACATGATCAAAAGCAGCGCTGGAAACCAGTTTTTGATCAATGGGCGTGAACCTAACCAAGCAGGCCCGGCAGAACCAACCGGGAGCAACAAGGAAGCACCGACATCTCTGCCGTCTACGGAAATAAAGCAAAAAAACGAGACCAAAACTCAGTCCACTTGGACTAAAACCAAACAGTCCAAGACCAGCGGGAACCTCGAGGGTCTTCCCAGTCAGATAAAAGTGGGCCGATGGTCCCGCCACTCCAGGATTGTCACCGCCAACCGAGTCTTGTTCGAGAGCATGGGATCGGACGTAACTGGTATTCGGTTATTTGAGGCCAGTCCCGTAGTGGACCCCATGCTGATGGAAAACTCGGAACGGATTCTGAACAAGGTCCAGACCATGGCCGGATGTACAGCGCCAAAGCCAGTACCATGAAGGTCCCACTGCATCAGAAACGAGCCGGCACCATGCAGAACCAATCGTGGAGCTCAATGTCTGGACACTCAACTCAGACCCAAACTGAGAGCAAGACACAGACCTCAAATAAGTCCCGGACGGAAGTCAGTCAATCTAACGTCCACTCAGAGACCAAATACAGAACCCAAACTCATGCCGAGACCAAAGTTCAGAGACAGACCACAACACAAACTAGGCAACAATCGCAGATACAAACTAAAAACCAAATGTGGAGCCAGACCCAGTACCAAAGCCAGAACCAGACCAGGACTTACAGCCAGGATCGGACCCAAACCACAAGCCAGGAGGACCAAAGAGCCCAGGAGGAGAAAACGATAAAGAGAGCAGAGAGCCTGACAAACGGTAGGTTTCTATAACTTCAACAATATTTCGCTCTTGAATAAAAAAAAATCATTAAGAATTATGCATAACATGGAACCCAGAGAACGTAACAGGCTTTTTGTTACATCTGGATTATTGAGATTTAAAGATTTAGTTGAGTTATAGACATTATTATTCATGTCGGGGGAATTAAGGGCGATTTGAGTTTTTGAAATTTGTTCATCTTCTGTAAGCTTTCTTGACATTAATTTAAAACATTTCTGTGTGTGTGTATATAATATATATATATATATATATATATATTTCTATATGTTCTTCATATATTAATAGCCAATTACTTTGCATGGTTATTTCCTTCTTTTTTTGTTATTGTTTTTGTTTGTGTATTTATTTCCAGGTAATTTTCTTATAACTTTTGGGCAGTTTCTTTATTCCTTGCTCATTGCCTTATTTCCATGTTTTTGAAAAAGATCCAGCCAATTCTCTTGAATTAAAATCTAAAATTAAAATAAAATGAAAATTAAAAGTGGAACACCAAACTCTGCTCAGTTATATTTTGTCACTGAGGTATTTATTTATTTTCTGTCGTTTATTTCCAGATTTCCGGGAGACGGCGGTTGCTCCCTGTGAGCCTCTGCTGTTCGGTCACATGTTTGTCAGAGAGCAGCTGACGCCGGATTGTCACCATCAGACCAACGGATTCACCCTCTCCAGGCCCAGGGACTTCATCTCTGCCGTGACCAAAGAACGAGACTCCCAGAGCTCCACCGCACCTGGGGATCCTCCACTCGCCTCGCTCGGAGACGCGTCAGCCGTTCGGGTCGAGGCGAGCAGCTACGACCCCCGACGCCCCTCCGCCGACCCGTCGCAGACTTCATCCAGACGTCAGAGCTCCGGTTTGTGCTGCTCTTCCAGTTACAGCCGCTCGACGCCAATCGTGAACGGGGAGGTTTATTCGAGTCCTGAAGAGGCCGAGAAAAGAGAGAGAGGTGTGTGGATCATTTTACACCCGGATCGACCTCACTTTTCTTTTCCCAACAAGTACTTAAACCTCTAAATATGGAGAGAAAGGCAGGAAATGTCTCACACATCGCAGAAAATTAGTAAAAGCTGACAAGAAAAAAAAAAGATATTTATATACATATTTTAAGGGGGGAAATAAATAAAAAATAGGGAAAATGTCCAGAAAACTATATTCATAATTATTCTAATTATATATTTAAAATGATGTTACAGAGTTGTTAATATGTTCAAAGCATCTATTTCCAGGTAATTTTTAGGTAATTTTCTGACAAGAAAAAAAAAAGAAAAAAAGCTTTTTATTTGAAGAGGAAAAATTTAAAAAAGGAAAAAAGTCCACAAAACTAAGTTTGTAATTATTATAATAATACATATAGTTAATTTATTTATTCCTGTTATTTATTTCTATTTATTCCAGTTATGTTACAGAAAGAAGTTATATATAGCCTGATTTTTAAGATTTATTTTTTTGTGAGGGGGGAAGGAATCATTTTCTTGTGTTTATTTACTTTTTTGTGCTTATTTTTAGTAATATTTATGCTTATTTTTGTAATTTCTTACTTATTTTTCTTGCTTATTTTTGGGCCATGTCTAGCTAAGTTGCTCATGTCCTCCTACCTTGTTTTTGCAAGAATTTAAAACAATTAGTTGAAGTTTCAAAGCTTTAAGTCAGGATGTGATGTTAACCTAACCATTAAGTGTTTTTTTGTTGGTTTTTTTTTGTTTTTTGTGCCTAAACTTAACGACACATTAAACACAGCATTGTTGAAACAAAAAGTTTCAATTAATCTACATAAAAAGCGAACAAGTGGAAATGTATCCGTGGTTTCTAACATTCATCTTTTTTTTTGGTTACTGGGCTGCTTTTAAAATGTTTAGATCTTACTAATAAAGCAGTATTTTCTGAATCTTTACTGACTCACACATCAGAAACTGCAAATTTGGCAAGAGAGTGCAAAAGCTTTTTGTAGAAAAATCTACACACAAGTTTTTATGTAAGTGTGACTGCAGCATCAGATGCAGTTTACTGATTTCAGCACAACATCCTTCATGTGTATTATCATTTTTGTGTCATTTTCCAGTAAATATTTTACCTAGTGACTCTTACAGTCGGGGCTTATGCTGTAAAGACGCTGTTTGATTCTCCTCCTGGTTGTTTGCAGGTCGGAGCTGGGTGGCAGACGCCCTGTTTACTCAGTCAGAGAGGACTCGACATGTGTAAACATCACTAACCAGCCAGCAAACTCTGAGCCAAACATCTCTGCTCCCAGCATACCACAGTGGGACATGTCCAAAGATGGACATGTGCAGGACAAACAGGATTTGCCCGCTGCCCAAGATAAACATGCACCAGAATGTGGCATTTTAAGCACAGATGTGACGAGCGCTCCTGCAGGGCCTGGATACCTGATCCGCACAGGAGTCACGGATGGAGAGGCATCCCCGGGAGAGCTGGTCCTGATTATAGCATCCGCACACGCTCAGGCCCCGACAGAGCACCACAGATCCACGGGGCCGGACCTCAGAGAGCAGGCCCAGAGGGAAACGCCTCACCTGGTGGAGGGAGGCGCCACCACCGGGGGGGTCTCTGTGGCGTCAAAGAAAGATGAAAGCGAGCAGACGACATTCAGCGATTCACCTCAAACCCAGATGATTCTACAAGGTTCAGCAGTGGTTTTTACAGAAGACACATCTCATTGCAGGTCCCCCGGAGACCTGCTCACTCCACTGCACCCCTCACAGGTCTCCAGTCGTACAGAAACCCCAGAGGATCACCAAGCACCGAGTCCGTGGTCATCGCTTCAAACTTCAGAGTCAAATCTGGCCCGACCACGTCCTGCGTCAGTGCAGTCTGTAGACTGTCTGCCGACGTTCACCAGCCAGAGGCCGCAGCACCTTCCGTCTGCTATCAGCAAACAGGCTCCGCCTAACTCCAGGTATGTCACCGAAGATTCAAACACACTGACTTTAGAGTGGGTCGTATTTTGTAGTTAGCATCAACCTGGTTCCCTCGTCCAAAACTTTGCTGAGGTAAACACACATAAAACACACTTAGGTAATGCGGTTGGGGGATTTACTCTTTTGTGTAAATGCCTCAGCCGGACCTGAACTGGCCTTTGCGTTGTCCCACACGCACCATAGTCCCGTGCTTTTACACGGAGGTCGAACAGCATCAATTCGTAGAAGAATTCCAGGAAAAAACAAAGAAGAAAACAAAACAAGACGATGGTACCAAGTAAAGCGTAGAGTACACACAAAATGTGCAACACCGAAAAGTTATCCATTTTTTCAACGTTCGACACGCAACATATGTATGCTGCATTTAAACACCTTTCACATGCATTTTGACCTCTGAAAGCTGAAAAATGGTTTGTTTTCTTTCAAAATACAGTAAAAACAAAATCAACAACTTCGCAAGAAATATCCCACAAACTGAAAAAAAAAACATTTTTTTTTTAATTTCACATTTTTCTGTAATTTTCTTGTAACATCTTATTAATTTCTGAGTTTCACCAATCAAAACAACACAAAAACATAACAGCAAGTTTTTGTTTATGAAGGCACAGAAGTGTGTGACAAAATACCTCACATTAGCCAAAAACAAATTACTGCTTAAAGCCATGCAAGACAGTTCTCTTATGTTTTACACAAAAGTAAAACTGTTTTACACAACATGCAACATGGTGGTTGAACACTAACAAACATCCTTGATTGACAAACCGGAAAACACACCCAGAGAACAGGAGGCACAAGTTGACAAGAGATAAGTCAGCGTGACAAAGGCTTCCACGTTTTTTACGAGTGCACCAAAACGTACAAGTTTTTTAACTTGTAATTAACAGGTAATGACCTCACCTGCAAGATGACCATTTGTTCATCAATTATTCACCCCATGTTACTTTAACGTCATGAAGAAAACTTTCTTGCATGCCTCCACGGTCAATCTGAAATCTAAAAAAGTTTTGGCATTTTCACTGAAACCTTAATATTTAAAACATGTCAGTAAAAACAGTCTCATGCACAGACAAGTTTCGGGCCTAGGCACATGCATGGGCACATGATGCAGTTTTCAGGCACGCTGTGGGTGTCGCTCATGGGTCAAGTTTAGTAAATGATGCATGTGTTTGGAAAGTTCTGCACAGACGACTGGGTAAACAAGACTTGGCCTGAACTGCATGAGTTGTGTGAGATTTTTTAAATAGATGAACTTTTGCTTTTGTTAAATGTGGTCCTTGTTTAGGACAATTCATTAAGAATGATTTTTGGATTGTATGCTCACCGTGGAGACATGCTCGTAAAACAAAGTTAACGTGACATGCTGTAACTGATATGCAAATGTTCATTTTGTTGGTGAAGTATTTTTTTAATTATGCATGTTTATTGGTAACATTAGTGTAGTACAAACTAAGAACAGGTTTGTTATTATCAATGGAACAAGTTACCTTTGGTTTTCAAAGTAATGTAATTTTTTGAGACAGGGACAGTGCACAATGAAACATTAACTTTATATAAAACAAGGACAGATGCATTAAACCAGGTTCTAGCAGAGCTGCTGTTTCCCGCCTGTAGTTTCTGGGCGGGTTATGGAATAAATAAATATATAAATGACAGAATTTGATTAAATTAAATACAAAACATCAGTTCATAAAATGTTACAAATATTATTATCCTCCTCAAGAAAAATCTAAAATTTGTTCAAAATTGCAGCTATAAAAAGTAGTCCACAGTCATTCCCGCATCCTAAAACCAGTCTGCCCCCCTCCCAACCCCCAACAGGCACAAGATAAAATAATGTAGATATGCATAATGCTGCACAATCCCAAATCCTGAACCTCCCCCACACTGAATGAGAATAATGAATTATCCTTCCAAATTTTTGCAAAAATGCTTGCATTTCTCACTTGCTCATGCATTACAAAATAGCGCATAAAACATTGCAAAACAGTAACACTTTGCTGTGGAAAGATGCTGAGGATCTTTTATTGGCATTTTATGTTGCAACAATTAAAAACAAAAGCTAAGAAAGATAGTCAGAACTCATAAAGCTGTATGTTGAACAAAGAATCTCCTCAGAAGGTATAAACCCGATCCTAAACCCTGGCCTAAAACAAAACAACCCAAAAACCCAACTCCACCCCACACGTTTTGGACGTGAAAGTAAACTGCCACCATGCAAATGATGTTTGGCCCATTGTTTTGTGTTTTTAGCACATAAACAAATTCTGAATGTTAAAAATGAACGGCTGTGGCTGTTCAATCGGACTGCAGTGAGATTGACTTAGTGATAAAACAAGGTTAAGTCAGGCCAAATGTTGTTTAAAGAATGCGCCGAAGGGTTTCTCCAAACTGTAAGCACGTTGTTAAGGCCAGAGATTAGTAACACCAGAAGAATGTCACCTTGGCTCATTATCTGCAGAAAACTTGCCTTTGGCCACACAAAACTGGCTGTGCTTTAGCGGCACTTCAACTGTTTGTGTGTGTGTGTGGCCAAAAAGCAAATTAAGATTTTCTGAGCCAGTGGAAAATAACACAAATAGCATCGTACAAACTCAAAGCAGCTGCAGTTGGTATTCCTAAAAATTTCTGCCCCTTAAATGGAGATCTGAAATGCTAAAAAAAAAAAAAAATACACTTATTTTTGTCTTTTTCTGTTCTGGATGACACCTCTTGTAATCACAGAAACACTAAAATATACTGCACACGATTTTGGATTTTCTCTTCAAAACATGCATAGACAAGAGTTAGCACATAATGCAAACTCTAGATGTAAAAGAAGTGTGTAGAGTTATAAAGGTAGACATATCAAAATGCAGAGATTAGGAAAAACCTCTCCCAGCTCGTATCCGCCCAGCAGAGACAAAACAGGCACTCTTTGTTTCGAATTGGAAATATTTCAAAAACTACATGAAGTGTAATTAATACCTGTGTAGAGAGCACCTGGTGCAGAGCAACAGCAAAAGTTCCCATGTTGGCCATGCTACCACATAAATGACTCTTTTTAAAGCCTCTGGGAACCCAAATACCATTAGCCTCAGTCCAAATTTGAAATAGTCATTTTAGTTTTTTCAGTTTCCTGAAGCTGGGTTGATTTTGACGTGTTTATCCCCGATTTATATCACGTAATGATATCCTGAGGCAAAAAATGTTTCAAACAAACAAAAGCCACAAACAAAAACAAGATGCCTTAAAGTCATGCATGAAAGACAGCTATCAATTGATACTAATTTAACGTGTCAAAGTGGAATTTCTCAGCGCTCCTTTCATTACTGTAGACGTTACCAGATGTGGCACGCCCTGTTTACCAGTTAACCCTACGGGTGCATCCCGGCTCGTGTTGCATGTTCAGCGTTATGCTGACTGTCTGCTGAAGTAATATCAATAACAAAGCATTCAGTAAACTCACCATCCAGTGACACAGTGAAACATTTTTTAAGTTCAGAGGTCATGTTTAGAAACACGATGAGTGCCGGAGCGCACTCTGGCACAAACTGGCCCGGTGGTAAATTTGGAGCGCTCCTGGAATGTACCTTTCGGTTATTTAGAGCACGGCACGGTGGCGAAATGTTATAAAATTTTAGAAACGCCCTAAAATCCTTAGAATGTCCAAAATCTGAGAAATGTCCTAAAACCCTGGATATGTCCTGACATTGACAGTCAAAAAAAACAAACCCAATCCTAGGAAACGGCTTAAAAATGTCTTTTTTAATCTGTGTTTGTCTGTCAGGTCCAGGGAACCAGACCAGCAGGACTCACGATGCCCCAACAGTCCACCATTTTCCAGCCTCCCTCCAGGCAGCCGCCCATCTTCCAGACCCTCCAGCCTGATGGAGAGAACAAACCCAGCCTTTGGCACCGCCGGCGAGGACGCAGAGCTCCCCACGGCCCCTTCGGCCTTCAGACCCAGCCTCAGGCACCGCTCCCCTTCCCCTGTCAAAGCTCTCCCTTCCTCCTCGGTCCGAGCGCCTCCCTGCTCCTCACCGTTCAGGGTCGTTCCAGCATCTTCTCCCACCACTGTATCTGCGGAGGATACCTCCCTGAACACTGTGTCCAGGGCTCCTCCTTGTTTTTCTTCCACTCCTTCCTCTGTGAGGGGTACCTCAGTGCAAGCTCCTCCTGCTTTTTCTTCTTCACCTTTCCCTGCTTTCACTCCGTCCTCCTCCTCCTCTGGGAGGTCTTCATCCATAAGAGCAGGTCCTCCTTCCTCCCCTACGCTGCCTTCCTCTGTCCGCTCTCCCCCGTGCTCCTCCCCCATCGCTTCCTCCTCTGCTTTCACCAGATCTTTAGCTGCCTCCTGTATTAGCCAGTCCATCAGTCAGAGTATGGCGAAAAAGAACAACGCCCTGCAACAACCCGTAAACGCAGTGAACCAAAGCCCCTCCTCCACACCTTCTTTACCCTCCTCTCATCTACGACAGCGCTCCCCTTCACCTAAACTCCCTCCCAGTCAGCAGGGCTCCGGCACGCCTGCGTATGCTCAGCTAGGATGCGCTAAAGACGGGTACCAGCATCCAAGGGGTCCGTCGTCCTCCCCGTGGTCCTCTTGCCCTTCGCCGTCTCTCATGCAGTCTCCAACTCTTTCCCAGCGCTCCCCTTCCCCATCTATGATTCTGCCGCATTCCTCCCCTTCCCCTCGTCCCTCGTTCCTTCACTCCAAATCTGACTCATCACAGAATGCAAACAACAACAACAACAATAATAACACCATGCATAATCACGCCATCAGTAATGGCTGTTGGTCAGTTGGTCCACAGAACGCGCCACTTGCTAATGGTAACGCCACAGTAATGCAACAAACCCACGATCCTCTCTGGACGGGGTCGCACAACCGTGTAGCTCGGCCTTTTTCTGCATCCGAGCCAAGCTCACGAGTTCAGTCGCCGTCTCCCTCTCCAACTCCCACTTCGTTTACTCGCCTCTGCTCCCCACCTCCTCAACATAATTACTCCTCACCCATGGCGAACAAACCACCCCATCCTCGGAGCACTCGGGTTGGAGGTGCGAGCTCCCATAACCCACTAGGTCTCACTCTGGAGCTACCTAAGACCTCTTCTGTGCAGTCTTACTTAAGCCCTCAGATCCTCTCCCCGCCTCCTATTGGCGTGTCTGTGAACGTTTGGACGAATAACGTTGCGGCGCCTCAACCTAGAAACCCGAGACAAGCTTCTTCCTCTGCTTCTCCTTCCTTTTCTTCCTCAACTGGCTCACCAACATTGGAGAACGCCACTTCCTCTTCTTTTTTGCGGAGTTCCAGGGCGTCCTCTCCTTCTGCATCCTCCCAAGCTACCCTCCGCAGGTCTTTCTCCTCCAACCTGGCAGACAGACCCCCTAGTCCTGTCCGAACCCCTAGCGGGCTGCGCCGCTCTTGGGTTGAAAGCAACCGCAGGTCTCTTGGTTTTAGTGGTCGAGCGTCTTTTGACCAGCAGGAGTCGTGTCCAACCAGTCCGAGGAGTGGGTGGTCCTCGTACTGCAGCTCGCCGTCCTGCCTCAGCCCTCGCGCTGGAATTCAATCCCCACTGTCACCCAGCAGGCTTACCCCAGGGAAGGGCAGCGCTGGTGGGCAACATTTCACCAGCGTCCCCTGGCCAGATGTGCGAGAGCTTTCAAACAAATACAACGGAACTGACAGCCTTGATGCAAGTACTGCTTCTACGATCATCACCTCCTCTCCTTCTCCTCTGTCCTCGCTGTCCCACACGCTCCTCTCCTCTCCTGTTTCATCACACGGCCAGACAGAGTGGGGAGACCTGGAGTTAGAGGAGGGTAACTGTCGCAGCCAGCTGATCTGCGCCTACGTTGCCCGGCCCTCATGTGAACAAAACCTCTCGTCTTCATGCATGGTTCTCTCCTCCTCGGGCGTCGCCTCCCCTCCACCTGCCCCCTTCCAAAACCACAACTACCAATCCACACCACCTCCTGTACCCACAGTCCCTTCTCCATTGCCTTCATCATCACCGCTACCTTTTGCCCTTTCATCTCCGACCAAACAAGGCAACCAGAAGACCAGTTACGCCACCACGGTCAACCTCCAGATCGCTGGAAGTGGCCGCATTACTTCCTTCAGCACCGCCCAAGTCAGCCTGACTCAAACCCTGCAGGGTGGATCCGGAGGACCAGGACAGGGACAAATGACGAGAAGAGTAAGCATCAACGGACTTTCACACCTTCCTCCCCCTCTTTCTCAGAACTGTCACAGACTGTGAACTAAAAAAGGCACCTTTCTTTCTTTGGATTACAAGACAAGAAGGGCCCAAAAAAGGCAGGTAAAGGAAAGAACAAGACATCAGTGAGGTGCACTTGTGCATTTATCCAAATTAAGCACCAGAACTTGTGGCTTCAATAGTCTAGTCAGCGGCCAGACCTCCAGAGCTTTTCCCCGGTTTATCGTGAACCTTTTTTAACTCCATGAGTCCGCCACGCTGAAAATAGCAGATAGCAAAGGATTGGGTACTTCAGTTTAGGGATGAGTTCACCTCTGAGGGAAATAATGAATGTTTTCATCCATATTCCACACTGATCCTCTCCGTGTGGTGGGATCAGATGTAACGCGGACTATGCTTCAAATCTTCCGAACAGATGACCTTCCACGAGTGGAAATCCTACCTGCACGCATTTTTCAACCCGGGCCTATGACTTTGAATGGATGCTAACACGATTGCTTTTTGTAAAAAAAAAAAAAAAAAAAAAAAAAGTTAAGAAATATATGTTGCCGTCGATGAAAATGAATCACTTCACTGTGATCGTGCTGGATGAGCACTCAAATCGCTGAATGTCCACCGCTGGATGTGATGTAGTAAAAAAATTGGATTACACGCCTGGTTTCGCAGCGTCGAGCAGTCAGACGTCGGTTTCTTGTTCAGTTCTCCCGTCTGAACAGCTCTGGACTCTTACTGTGGATGTGACGACGTCTCGGAGGAACAACTCATTTTACACTCGTAGGAATAGATGCCGAAATTAGTAACTTTAAGCATTTTTGCTAAACCTGCAATAACAGACGATTGAAGGTCAAGTGTCCAACCAGTGCTGTATGCAATCACAGTTACTTAATGTATTTTTTAATTCTTCTTCTTTTCTATTGTTGATCAAACATCATTTAAGGCTATTTGGGGCCAGTTTTTAAGGTTGGTGGTAACTGTGGATATTAATAATCTATCTTTTAACCATTATTATTCTTTTTTTATTTTATTTTATTGTTTATTTATGAAGTTAGTCTTATTCTCTTTGGCACTTATTATCCTTAAAGTAATGATGGTATTTTGCACAGTGTCCTCAGCTCTTGGGTGCGTGAACCAAATGTGTGTGAGAGAGAGTGTGTGAGTGTGTGTGTTTGTGTCTGAAAATGACGCGTCTGGTAAGTTCTCCTTTAACTTCAGACCAGGCCAATATCTGTGTTTTTAATGCTGTCTGTTCCCGTTTTGATGTATTCAGCTGGTTTATCGACTGTACGCTCTCTCCTGTCGTTGCTGCCCTTCAGAAACCTTGAGCTCCAAAAGAAAATTAGGTGAAAAATGCTGCCTGATGAAATATTATTAACCCTTTGAAACCTGGATGCACATCAGTCATCTTGTGTTCAAACCACACAAACTGTTTGAGCCTTTGAAACTTAAGTGTATTGATTTGATGTCTTGAAGGGGTGACAAGAAAATGACCTACGCATTTTAAAAAAGAGGGGAGGATTCTCAGAAAATTATCCCAAAAAATAGGGAAAAATGTCCAGAAAATTGTATTTATAATAATTTTATATTTGATCATATGGTAAAGAAAAAATAACAACATCTATAAAATAAATACTTTTTTTTTTTTAATTTTCAACACTTTTGGGTCATTTTCTTGTTTATTTTTAATTTTTAATTTTTTTCTTAGATTCAGATAATTTTCTTGTAACATTTTTCCTTTTTTTTCTTTTTGGCTAATTTTTTCTTGTTAATTTGTTAATTTGGTTTCCTTCTTCCTCAAAGCGATTTGCTCAGGTTTCAAAGTAATAATGCATGAGGCTATATAGTGTTTAAATCTTATTGTTTATCAATAAAACTTTCCCAGATTTTTAAAAGAAGCAGATCAGATAAAACACAGTTTTCTCCTAGATTTAACGCCCCAACGTAAAAAAACCCGACCTTTTCTGGGTAATAGAAAACAGTATTCACACCATTTACAGTTCCTCTGGCGATGAGCACGGCTTCAAAAATGTTTCTAGCAGCTGTTTTTACATGCACAATAATATTCCACTGTTACTCTGAATGTGACAGTTTTCCAAATTGGGCGTTATTCCAAACATTTTCCAATTGAGACGTGGCACGTGCCGGTATCATTCGGGTCAGCGCGCTCAGAATATGTGAACCAACCGGGGTTTTTCCAGTTTGTGACGCGCGGCCTCGTTTACGGACGGTTTTGTGTTGCGCACAAACCTTTTCACCAACAGTTTGCTCATCAGGGCTGTGGTCGGACTACGAAAAGTGACCCATGTAACCGCGAGCACGTATTTTGTGTATAACCCACATTATCAGTGTGACCGGTGCAGAGTAAAGAGGGACGGATTTTAAATCGCAAACGTCCGTGTAAACACGAAGAGGGTGGCGGCAAGAAAAACACTAGACTCTAAGATTTGTTGTCAGCATGTTTCTTTTCCTAAACCTGACTTACGTAATTTAACCTACGTAACTTAATTTTCCTAAATTAAAGCTACGTCACTTTCCTAAACTTAGCCTACGTAGCTTTTCATCTCGAAACCTAACTTACTTTTCTTTACTTGTGTAAACCTCACCTGCATAACTTTACCGTCCTAAAATTAACGTAAGTAGATTTCCCAAACTCAACCTAACGTAACGTTTTTTAAACCTGATCTACGTAACTTTACTTTCCTAAATTTAACCGTCTTAGCTTTACTTTCCCAATCATAACCTAAGTAACTTTATTTTTTTCTAAACCTAATCTACGCAACTTTACTTTTCTAAACCGTCGAGTATGGTACTTAATGCCACGCCATTGTTGGACGCTAATCGTTAGATATCATTCGAACTGTTGTACGAGGATTCGTCGCTGGGGTAGAGATGCAAGTCCGAAGAAAAAGTCAACATTTCTGGTCGTGAGAAGAAACACTTCTACTTTTCATTATCATGAAACAGGTTTTCAGACAAAAGCAAGTATTGCAACGGCGACCTTTTGTTTTGATATTGCAACACCAGCTGCACGTAAATGGTAACGTTATCGAAATGTTTATTATTTAATTCGACGTGAACAGCTCAGTGGGAAGATTGTCTTTTTTCTAACGCGGACAAACACTGGATTATTTTGTGCATGTAAACATAGGTTTATAAAACTGAAATTGTATTTTTTTAAATCCAATCTAATTTTCCTCCAATTCTTTTTCAATTCATCATGAACACAAAAAAAGCCTTTTAAACAAAAATTAAAACAATCGAAATTTTGAAACATCGGGCTGTAAAAACACGTGGAGGTCAAATTGATGCAAAAAAATAACAAAGGTGTTTCCTGCAGGGCGCTGGTGACAAAGTGGAGAGATCAATATGTTTTTTGGGAACTGGTGAAAAGGGAAATATTAACTAAACCCTCGTAGAATCAGAGATGTACGGAAATAAAGGTATGTGGTGCATAATCAAAACTCCTCATGTTTTTTATTTAATTTGAACTTGTCCGTTTGCTCAAAGTATCCAACTACGAATCGAACTTGGATGATAAGAGAGTTTGAAGTAATCATTTTCATTGACTGTTTTCTGTTTTGAACTCTGTGCATACCTCCATGGTTTGTTTTGTTTGTTTTAAAATCTCCTCCCGTGAGTCCACGCCCTGCCCGCAGCTTTACAGGCCGGCCACTTTACTGATTTGTTTAGTATTTTTTTACTGTTTATCTTTGCTTCCTGCCTCCACAACAGATAAGAGAAATCCAAAAAGAAAACTCTGCCTGCTGCGGGCATCCTGTTTGAGAATTTTTAAACAGCTTCAAACGCTGCAGCAGAGTGAACTGTTAATTTATCAGTGAGTTTGTGCTCTGCCAGTATCTTATCTTTCTCTTATGTGCAGCTCAGTTTCGGTTTTGCTTTGACCCGCAGACTTTGACTTTGACCTCGGCTTTCGGCCGCTCGCTCTGCAGCCGTCCTCCTCGCTGCAGCTCTCACAAAGGTAAGAGCTTTAAACGCATTTATTTATTTTAGGTTTAATGGGAACTTGCTGTTTTTCAGCTCTGACTAATAGAATATAGAATAGAATAGAAAAAGTTAAACTTCATTAATCCCATGAGGGAAATTGTTTCGTTACAGCAGCAAATAAGAGAGCAGCAACTGAGAAAAATATTCATTCAAAAGGCAAAATAATGCAAATATATATACAAAGGCACTTAACATAGAATAAAACAGAATAGAATAAAATAAAATAACAATAATAATAATAATAATAATAAATAATAAAGATATGTACTGAAAATAAACAAACAAAAAGCCAAAAAGATAAAAAGAGCAATAACAAAAGAGAAAATGTGCAAATAGTGTGTAAAGCCCAACTTCATAGAGGTAAAAAAAAAAAATAATAATAAATTACGTATTAATAGACACAGTTTAGGGAAGGGAGTAAGTTTTTTGTTAGTTTTTAATTGATGTCATGATGAGTTAACATGATTTTTTTCGTGAAGTATGTCCCCATTAAAGCGCTTCGAGTAAAAGCATTAAAATGTGGCTTTTAGCTGCTATCAGCGGGAGGAAACGTACCTGATTGGCCATTAAATGCAGAATAATCATTTTAGATTGACAGATTCATTATCAATGTTCGTTAAAAAACATAAACCCAATTTTAAAAAACGCGTTTTTTGTGGTGTTTTTTTTGGCTGAAAAACATTTACTTTTGCATCATCTGTGAAATTACTGTAATTTGTTTTCCAGGAATAACGCAGCACATTCTCAGGAGATCCAGTAGTGATTTAAATGTTCTCATGAGAAACAACACCGTTATCCTCTTATTAACTTTAATTATCTTCAATCATTCTTCTCTTTTTGGGGCAGAATGAAATCTCCACAACCTCTGTGTTGGATTAAAATGTAGTCTGTGAGACAAAAGATAATGAACAAAACTTTTTGAGATGTTTTATTCTAGCAGACAATTTTTTTTTTTGACAAGCCAAACATATACAAAAGCATCAGTTACAGCACAAATCAAAAAACAATATATCTGAAAGATTATTTAAGGTAAAATTTGCAGCATAAAAATTTAATTTTAAAAAAGATACAAGCAAATAAACAAATTAGAAAATAAAACTGGTAAAAACAAAAAACACAAAGAAGAAACCAACAACGAAAACAAAAAAATTAACAAGAATAATAAACAGATTAGACAATAAAAAGGTAAATAAAAATACAAAACAAAAAAATAACATGAAAAATAAACAGCTTAGGGAATTAAAAAACTATGATGCATGAAAAAAATAATGAAATAAATAATAAATTCAAATAGCAGCATAACTTTCAAAAGCTTTTGTTAAAGCACTTTTTTTGTTTATTTAAATGAAGCTTTGTCTTTAGGAAAACTTTCACTTCCAGGAGGAAATATACAAACTTAGAAGATTTCAGTTTGTGAATTGAAAAAAAGAAGAGTTTAACAAACAAAATTCATAAAATATTCAAGAGCACCATATTGTTCTGAATTTGATCATAACAGATGATATTATCTTCAGGTTAAAGACTGAGTTTAATGCTTTAAAACAAATGAGATTGCCGTTGTTTGTCCAAAAATATTTTTTTTTTAATATGTTTCATGTTCAGAAAATAAATTTGTATAGTTTCTGTGTTGTGTTTGCAAAAGGAGCAGAAAGTGTCAATATCTGTGAACTCAACAATAAGGCGATGAGTGGGCGATATTCTTCTGAAAAATCGGACTTCTTTAGCTTTCATTTATTGTTAATGTGAGTTTTCAGAAAAAACTTGTCATTAGCTACAGTTTTTTTCCTTCTTTGAAAATATCGCAGAATCTGATTATTGTCGCAATTTATGTTAGTCTAAGTCCGTCCGACGTGAATAAAGGCTGATTTATGTCAGTGTTACCTTAACTCGGGTGACTTTTCATAAGCTGAATTTTTCAATTTTGAATGGCACGAGTCAAGGAGTTAAATTCTTATTATTGTTTGTATGAAATCAAATCGGCAGAATCATCAAAAAGCTGGAGAATAAGGCTAAAAGTACCTTCTTGAAACAGTTAAGGAAATAAAAAATGTGTTTTTAATGAGTAGTCGCAGTTGTTCCAGAGAATAACTTGTGAGGAGAGAAATTGTGGTCACAGGAGAGCATCTAGCAGGGAGCACCAAAGTGCTGTTTCTGATGATATCGAGGAACATCTGGACTGAATTTTGTCTGATGGATTGGTCATTCAGTCCGTTCTCACAATTACAGCAGCAGGAGCACTTCTGTCTTTACTGGAAATGTATGTTTTTCCACTTTTCTCACGCTGACATTTGACCCAGTCAGAAAATGTCCAGCAGCATACTCACATATTTCCAAAAATAATCCCCGCGTGTCCCAAAGCGTGGAACCGGAGCGATCCCCAGTCAGTGTATTTCTGCACAGAGGAAGTATCAAAAAAGATAAAAGCGTCCTTGTTTAAATTTTTTTTCTTTGCCCACCCATCTAGATGTCGTTTCCTGAATGTTATCACTTGATTGAATTAATTAAATTTTATTCATATATAACCTTTCAAAACAACATACAAAATTTTAATTTTTTTTTTTTTTTTTGTATTCCAAAGTAAACCTTGTTTAAGATTTTTCCTGCCTCACGTGAGATTTTACAAAATGAAAACTGAGACCTTGCACATTAAGTAGCCTAGAAACCAGATCATGTTGAACCAGCCACCATAGAGGGGATCTGCTGCAGCTGCAAATCAGTGGAGACCTGAATCCATTTTGACTGTAGTAAAGGAGTTTGCACTGAGGAGCTCCAGCACGCACATGTCCAACAGCCCACTCCAGCGCAGACATGTCCAACAGGTCCTATAACCCATTCCAGCATGCAGACATGTCCAGCAGCCCATTTCAGCGCAGACATGTCCGACAGACCGCTCCAGCGCGTGGACATGTCCGACAACCCGTTCCAGTGCGTGGACATGTGCGATAGCATGTTCCAACACATGGACATGTCCAACAGCCCACTCCAGTGCAGACATGTCCGACAGTCCCTTCTAGGATGGACATGTCCAACAGCCCACTCCAGTGCAGACATGTCCGACATATGTCTGTCTCATGCTCTTATGACACCGAGGAAAATCTCACGCCAAAACACAGCGAGGGCAGAGGTGTTATTAGGGCAGATGTAATGTTTTGGGGGCCCGGGGCCACAAGCACATGAGTTCAAAGTTTTTAATTCCTGAGTAAAATGATTAACAGCACAGAAGTTTGACAGAAGCTGAAGTCAGAGTCCTGCAGTCAGCAGAGGTTGGCCTATTATCAGCACAATGTGCTTCAATTTACCTGAAGTTTGTTTAAGATGGAGCTTTTAATTTTTATATAATGCTGGAAAGTTTAATTAAAGTTTAACAAATATTAATAATTAGTTGAATACCCCTTTTATACCCTAATACCCCTAGTATTTAGTGTGTTTTCTCACCAGATTTGCTCGGGGATTGTCGCAAAAAAATAAACCAGATGCCAAAACTTTCACTGAATATCAGGAGCTTGTCATGGAGCTCTGAGAGAGGCCAGCGCTCCGGCCCAGCTGCACGGCGTCACACGACAACATGTCGGACAGAACTGGTGGCGTAGTGATTATACACCAGTGGACGGCACCGGGCGCGTCCACATGCAACGCGCACAGACAGCGTCACTTGAGGATGCAAGAGATCCGGATCCGCGTATGAAACACCGAAAGACAGTGTCAAATACTAAGGCAGAGTATCGGCTCTCACCTGAATCCCTCTCTCTCATAACTCAGTCGAGCACGAAACCTCGGGGTTATCCTGGACTCTGATTTAAATTTCCAGTCATCAAGTTAGTAACTTTATCTGCCTACTATCGTTAAAAAACCATTTCCTGAGTCAGAGGAATCATGTCAAAGGCTCACCCACGCCTTTATTTACAGTAGGTTAGATTACCGCAACGGTCTGCTCGCAGGCCTTTCAGAACAAGTGTTCGGCAACTTCAGCTTATTCAGAAAGCTGCTGAGAGTCCTGACAGAAATATGAGCACGTTACTCCAGTCCTAAAATCCTCACAGTGACTACCCGTCACTCAGAGAACTGATTCAAAATCTCGCTGCTTCTCTACAAATCAATCTGTGGCTCAGCGCCAAAATATATCTCTGACATGCTTTTGACATATGAACCTTCAGGGGCCCTCAGGACATCAGGGGCCCTCAGGACATCAGGGGCCGGCCTACTGGGCGTCCTAAGACTGAGAAACAAACCTGGAAAAGCAGCGTTTTGTTTCCGTGCAGCACAGACCTGGAACAACCTGCCAGATGAGGTTCGACACGTCCGACTGACCACTTTTAAGTCAAAGCTAAAATCGTTTTTCACGCTGCCTCCTCCACCTGCTGATGACTGCCAACTTACTTTAAACTTGATTTTTAAATCATTTTAAATGATCTTTTTATCTTTGCACCTCTTGTCTGCACTTCTGTTTTTGTTTTTTAGTGATTATTATTATTATTTAATCATTTAATAATTGATTTACCTTGTATATCTTTTCTCTTTTATTGTACATCAGTGTCTTTTATGCTTTTAGATTTTATTACCCTGTGAAGCACTTTGAATTGCCGTGTTGTATGAAATGTGCTATACAAGTAAAGCTGCCTTGCCGTGCCTAACACAGATTTTAACAAATTTTGGATCAAAATTCGAAAGAAATATAACCAATATTTAATGTCGCGCGTTTCATGCCGACATTAAAAAGGCCTAAAATAATCAACTTAAACCTTTAAAAAAAATGGGAGTAAAAACAAATGTGTTGTATTTAAATTTTTGTTCCGTGCATGTGATTTAGACTTTTCCTGTGTTGAAACACATTACAGTGACTTTATCTGTGTGATCCTTTATGGGAAAACTGATTAAAAAAAAATCAAATAAAAAGAGGAGGAGGAGGAGGAGGAGGAGGAGGAGGAAGAGGGAGCATTTGGAGAGGTGGAGACTGAGACTGAGATGGAAAAAAGGAGGCAAAATTTAACAGAAGAGAAGTCATAGCTGCCAAAGGAGGAGGAGGAGGAGGAGGAATTGTGGGGGAGGAGTGAGAAAGTGAAAACAGGAGGGCAAGAAAGAGGAGTGTGACAGAAGGGAGGCAGGGAGGAGGAAGGAGGACGAGAAGCTCCGCGGTGAGAGACGCAGACTCCCGCTCTCAGACACGTGGAAACCTCAGCAGCTCCTGCAGAGTCCTGAGGAGGGAAACTTTCTCCTTCTTCTTCTTTTTCTCCTTTTCTGTCACCGTTTTTTATAAAGTTTTTTTTTTGCACACAAAGTTTGGGGATTTTTTTTCATCAGAGGATTAAACTGGTGAACCAAAGAGACGCAGAAGAAAATCTTTCATTTCTTTAAATGGAATTTGTCGTTTTCAGATTGCAGTTTTTTTCGTGTATTTTTTCATGTAATCTGGTCTAATCTAATCTGGACCGTCTGACTGGAGGATTTACTTCAAACGAGTGTAAGTCAAGATGTGCATGTGGGTTTTTGACCCTTTTGGAGCCGTTCTTTAGCAATCTGCCCCCCAAAATGAACTTTTCGTATCAAAATGTGAAATGTGTCCTGACTGATGTGTGTTTTTCTGTTTTCCAGATGTTCAGCGTCAGACTGGAAGCTGGTGTCCTGCAGGAAAACAAGAAGCTGGTCTGGGATTCAGCCTCTTGTTGAATTACAGGAAGGTTTTGGGTTTTTTGGCTCAGTGGAAACTTCTAACATGGACTTTTTTTGTAACCAAATCTCCAAATCGGCTGGATATGAACTTTACGGATGAATTCAGAAAACCCGTGAGGCTTTTTTTTTTATCCGCGAGGACGTCCTGAGCCACCAAAGGCCGCTGTGATGATGGTTTTGCCGCCCGTGCCATGCTGAGAGGGAGGTTTGCTGCCGGGAGTGTGTATGCGTGTTTTGTTTGTCTGCTCGGACTGACAGCGCAACCGGCCAAACTCCGCACGCAGGACATCTTCCCCAAGATCAACACCCTCAAGGCGAAAGTCCCTTTGTTGGTATGACTTTTGTTTCATATCAGAAAATATAAAAGTTAAAATTCCATAACTTATCCCGCTCAGATTTATTAGACACCTTCAAAACTAAAAGATATTGCCCAAAAATTAGATACAAGAAAATTACAAGATTAAATTAAGAAAAAGCAGTAGAAAAAATGAAATGAAAGAAAAATAAACAAAGAAGTGTGTATTTAGATATTATTTTTTTAAAGATATATTTATTTTATTGTATCTATTTTCTGTAACATGATTTTAGATATAAAATTACTGTAATCATTAATATAGTTTTGGGGCCATTTTCCATATTTTTTAAAAAAAACTTTATGATAATCCTACTTGTTTTTACCTGTTTGTACCAAAGGCTTTTTGACTCATTTTTAGGTAACTTTTTTGTCACATTTAAAAAAATAATTTTTCATTTTCTTACTAATTTTCTGCAATTTGTGCGACCAACCCATTTGTTCAGGTTTCAAAGTCAAACAGCATGTGAAAGACTTCCGAAAAACTAATGTCAAACCAGGTTTCAGAGTTTAAAGTCACAATCCAATCACCAGAGAAAATGTTGCCTTTGACCGTTTCTGCAAACTACATTTTCATTTGATTATGTAGCAGAAAAGCTGTGGTTAATCCCCGCTGGAGAAACAGTGACGGGTTGACACAACACCGTCACGCTTGGTGCATAGTGGGTGTCTTTCCAAGAGTGATTTTTGCCTCTCGTGTGGAAACCTGTGATAAAGTTTCCCAAAACACCACCTGCAGATAAATCTCTATGACAGAACCAGTTTCCTTAGATCTGCAGGGTAACATTACTGCAGTATAAATCACAAACTCAGAACACACACACACATATATATAATATATATATATATATATATATATATATATATATATATATATTGCAAATGCATTCCAAAGAAAACACCTAAATTGCCAATTTTTGGAAAAGTTGCTGTAAAAGCAAACATTTTCAGCTGCAAGGATCCCAAAAAAAGCCTTTGATGGTGATACATTCATTCACTTATTTTTTGTCCTCAGGCCGGGCAGCAGGTTGAGTAAAGTAAAATAGACGTCCCTCTAACCAGCAACACTTTACAGCTCCTCTGGAGGCCAGATTAGATATATAATCAAGTCAGATTAGATATATATCCCCTCTAGTGTGTTCTGGGTCTGCAAAGGTGCAAACTACCAGTTGTATGCACCTGGAAAACCTCTGACAGGATCAGATGCCTGAACCACTTTAGCAGCAGCAGCAGCAGCTTTACTCCGAGCTCCCTCGGGATGTCCGAGCTCCTCAGCTCATCTCTAACGCGGGGGTCACACTGAACGCCACAATATGTTAACTGTCACGCAACCGCTCTTCAGCAGTAAAACTAGGAGTTCATTTTTCCGTGCCGCTCAGCAGCGATTCTCCCTGCTCCTTTTTTTTTTTCACACGGCGAGCTCTTTCTCTGCTTGCTTGTGTGTCTCTGTCAGTGTGTTTCTGCTCACCTCTCTCCCTGTTTAGACACAACTGACAGGCATTATGGAGGCATTTGATGAATATTTTATCATTCTTCATGATCAGATCTTTAATATCATAGCTGATATATCCGCTATATCATTCATAATAAGAGTATTTAGTGTGTTTTCCCGGCAGACGCGCTGCGTCCACTGAGCGCTCAGCTCAGCTCACTCTGAATAAATTCACTCCGTCAGTGTTTTTGGTGTATGAGTGCGGCGTTGGATGAGAAAGCACTCAACAGAATCGGTGGCGTCGTTATTATACGCAGACAGACAGCCAGCTGGCTCTGGGTGCATCCACATGCAATGTACATGTGTGGTGTCACTTGAGAACGCCGCCAGATGGAGCGTGTCGCGTGCACTTGAAACGTTGAAGGACAGTGTGAGGTAAAATAGTACGAGGGGGCCGGGAGGCGGAGGCTCCCACAAACAGCTGACTTTTGTGCAGAAGTCTAGAGTTCGCCTCCCGTGTGGATGTGATTATTTCTCTACGCCTCACTATCGTGATGGTCCACGCTGGTCGCAGTGCTGTTGTGTAAACATAACGACGTGCTGCTGCTTCCTCCCACCGTGTGCAAATGTCGACTTCACCGTAACGGCATCCCGGAGCGTAAACAGCTGACGCAGGAGGATGCTTAAAACCAGTGTGAACACTGCAGTCGCACTCTGATGCGGATCACAATGGTCTCGATACCAGCGAACTCTGGTGCGGTCCGCTTGAGGTGTGAAAGCGCCCGACTCGATCTGCTCCAACTATCTGGTGTAATCCACAAGTTTGAGCTAAAAAGCTCCCGTAGTTCACTTGGCTTCACTTTTAAACCGTATCGTTTGTGGAGAGTGGTAAATGCAAACGATAACGAATGCAACGACCAGCACCAGGAACGACACGCGCAGTTGTTGCGGCTCCATTGTGCAGATTTATTTCTCTTTACTTCTCAGCACTTCTTTTTCGGGGCGTGGAAACATGACGCTCCGCCGGTGGCGGCCTTTGGACCAGAGTCAAAACAAAGGTGTATGACAGCGAGCTGCACAAAAATACACAATCTGGACAAAATGTATGCATGAACACACACGAAGACATGAAGTGTGGAAAAAGCACCAAATAGTCCCTGCGGGTCAGCTGTGTGTAAATGATGTTTATGTTTTTTTGTGCTGTTCCACTTATTGCTCTTTTGGGGACATTTTTATGTTTTTACGTTTACGTTTTAGTCCCAAATGAGCCCCGGAAACACTGGATTCAGCATCTGAAACTCCACACCTGCAGTTTGTGATAATCTGTTATAAATCTGAAGTCTGAAGTCCAACTCGAGATAACTAAAGATATTACTCAACCGTTTTAAGGTGAAGGGTCAAAAAAAGTTTGCATGAAAAAATTTACCGGAATACCTCTTTAAAAGTTTCCTTCAGCCGCGTCACTACAGAAACATGTGATTACATAACAGTTGTATAACAAGAAGTCCGCGGGGCATCAAAGAATGAAACACACGTTTACAGGTCGAGACCGAACACAACAGCGATGTCTTTCATGCTCCCGCACTGCGGCTGAAATGATGTTTTTACTGTTAGTTTTGAGTAAATCATGAAACTTTGGCCGACGTCATCGTCCGCATTCTGGCATCCAGCTGTTTGATCATCCAGATGTTCACAATCACAACAGGATTTGGTGCAAATCTTGACTATTTTGTCTAAATTTATCAAAAATTTTCATGAGTTGTGTTCACTGTCTCGCAGCTACTCTGTTGTGCGTCTGCTGCTGAGCTGCAGGGATGCACAATTTAAGAAATCATTTAAACAATTTCAAAATACTCTGATTATAAGTAAGAGTTGTGCACTCAAAATGTTACTTTACTTAACTCTTTGAAGCCTGGATGAGCATCTCTTTACTTGTGCTGCATTGGGGTTTAAATTGGTTTGGTTTCTCTCAAAAGCATAAAAAAAACAATGAGCAACTTGACAAGAAATGTCTTGCAAATTGAAAGAAATAAATAGAAAATGCTCATCAAAATATCCACAGATCTTTATTTATAATTAGCATAATTATATATATTCAAATTTATTTAACTTTTTTTAATTTTGAAGTGGGGTTTCAGGTCATTTCTCCTCTTTTTATAATTTATTTATTTACTTTCCTGTTTTATTTTGTTTTTGCTAGTTTTAAAGTCATTTTCTCGTTTTTTTTTGGGGGTTTTTTTTTACAGATTTCTTTCTTATTTTGGGTCATTTCTTCATTAGTTGTTCATTGCTTTCTTCCAATGTTTGAAAGAAATCAAGCCATTTTTTCAGGTTCCAAAGGGTTAAAGGTTGCTACTTTTAATGCACTTTTGCCCTCTGGATGAATTGTTGTTTTTTTTTTTTTTTTTAAATTTTTTTTTTCTTTTTCTCCTTATTTCTTCAGATATAAATCAGCAGTCGCGCTAATCCCAAACCCATACCGGTTTATTATTATGCAAAGTCCCCTATTAAATTAAAGAAAAAAAGTAGAAAAGTTTAGCAAGAAATATACTTAAGTGCCAAAAGTAAAAGTATTCACACACACACACACACACACACACACACAGGTGCCACATTTGTAGGAAACATGCATGTGTGGGATGAGCAGCAGAGCTGAGTTTGTAGGTCACGCCCATGAAAAATTTGCCAAATCTTCTCTGCCAGTGCCAAACAGCTTTCCCGCTGTTGCTATTGACTCTTGTTTTGAGCTCCTGGCCCTCACAGCTGCCGACGATCAGCAGCCTGATCGTCGGCAGCTGTGAGCAGCTGTGAGCAGCTGTGAGCAGCTCTGCCACAGTGGTCAGTTGTTGTCTGCCGGAGCGACGGACACAACCACGCTGGCTGACTGATGCCGTCCCACAGCGGCGTGTGACCAGGCTGGTGCCCGCTCCTGTTTATTCAGTGAATAAATGGTTATATTGCCAATATATCTTGTTTCTTTAGACTTCAATCATCCACAGCGGCGTGTTTGGCATTGGCAGAGAAGATTTGGCAAATTTTTCATGGGAGCGACGCACATACTCAGCTCTGCTGCTCATCCCACACATGCATGATCCCTACAAAGGTGGCGTCATTTAAAAGAGAAATAAACAGGCTTTCCATCAGTATAAGATATTGCCAAGAAGCATTGTTTCAACAAAGAAATAATCTACCAGACACAAATGTCTTTACTTATTTTGCTATATTTATTTATATATATATGTAGATAGATTTGACCTGAAAGCGTCACCAAAGTCACTCGGATTTATCCTCTGCCGGCCAATGACCGTCTGTACGACATTTCATCAAAATCCATCCAGAATATTTCAGGTCAAAGTGGTGGACGAACCAACGCGCTGCTAACAGGCTGAACTGTTCTTTTGACTTTTGACGTAAAAGTTTTCACAGCCTTTATTTTCTATCAGACGACGTCACGGTTACTTCCTGTGTTCCTAAACTAAACGCAGAGTGATACTTTACGAGATGATTATAAATGTTAGAAAAGTAAAATAGGGACGTGTTTTATCAGGTGGACGCTCAGCATTAACGTTTAACTCTGTGTTTTTCCTCAGGAGGGGTTGAACTGCACACTGTACACGCCCACCAGACAAGACTACCAGGTATGAGCTTCCTCATTATGTCTCCTCATTATATCGTTAAACGATAAAATCGATAAAATATTAGTCAAAGCCAAAACTGTGATATCGAAATTCAAGCTGACAGGAGAAACAAGAAGTGCATTCAGCCATGAAAATGTTTAGCACATGAATTGTTTTATGCAGCAAATTTGTTTTTGTTTTTGTTTTCTCTGCAGATTTTTGGACCCAAACGTTGGTGTTTTTTAGGGATCCATTGTTGTTTTTCCTGTTTGTTTTTCTGTTAAAGCACCAAAAACAGTGTTTTGGTGACCTGTGGGTCTTTTTCCAGCAGCTTTTCTACACCAAACTTTTATTTTTTTCTGTGGCTTTTAAGTCCCCACACGCAGGATTTTTTAGGACCTGTCGCTCAAAATGATCAAATCCAATATATTTCAGTCATAGTGTGATATCCCTGTCATATAAATTAAACTAAACAAAATGAAGCCCCCTAAAATGTAGCCAAAACTCAACGTTGTTAAAGCATAAAGTTTCAGTGTTTCTCGTTCTTTGTGTAATGAGGGCGTGGTCGTCTCTGTCTCTCTTCCAGCAGAATTGTCCCGTGTCCACCCTGAGATGTTTTGCTGACGAAGTTAAAGTCCTCACTGAAGAGCTGGAGGCCATCGGTGTCCCCGGGATGAGGCGATTCCCGCTGATCACCAGCCTGAAGAAGCACGCGAGATGGTTAGAAAAGGTGAGGACGAGAGACGGCGACAGTCTGTGGGACAGGGAGACGCAGCTGTCTCTGCTTAGGGGACACTTTTACTAAATGACAGGGGGCCAGGGGCCAGTCACAGCAGCCACATACATGTTTCTATGATTTTAGGTCATTTCTAGGATTTTAGGACGTTTCTTCATTTTTTGGAAATTTCTGGGATTTTAGTTAATTTCTTGGACTGTAGGATGTTTGTTACCAACGGTTTTCGTAGTAGCCAAAAGCAACACCACAGACACGTAACGGTTTGAACAATGAATATTTAATGAGCCTGAAGTTGGAGAGGGAACAGGGGGAGGGGATCCTGGAGTCAGAGAGGCTGATGAGGCTGATGAGACTGAGGCCGATGAGACTGATGAGATGAGGCTGATGAGACTGATGAGGCCGGTGAGGAGGCGAGGCTGATGAGAGAGGCTGAGGCTGATGAGGCTGATGAGGCTGATGAGACTGAGGCTGATGAGGCCGATGAGGCTGGTGAGGCTGGTGAGGCTGATGATGAGGCTGGTGAGGCTGGTGAGGCTGATGAGGCTGGTGAGACTGATGAGGCTGGTGAGGCTGGTGAGACTGGTGAGGCTGATGAGGCTGGTGAGACTGGTGACTAATGAGGCTGGTGAGGCTGATGAGGCTGGTGAGGCTGGTGAGGCTAATGAGGCTGGTGAGGCTGATGAGGCTGGTGAGACTGGTGAGACTAATGAGGCTGGTGAGGCTAATGAGGCTGAGAGACTGATGAGGCTGATGAGGCTGGTGAGGCTGATGAGGCTGATGAGACTGATGAGGCCGATGAGACCGATGAGGCCGATGAGACTGATGAGGCTGATGAGACTGATGAGGCTGATGAGGCTGAGGCCTGGTGAGGCTGATGAGGCTGATGAGGCTGGTGAGACTGATGAGACTGATGAGGCCGATGAGACTGATGAGGCTGATGAGGCTGCTGGTGAGGCTGGTGAGGCTGGTGAGAGAGGCTGGTGAGGCTGATGAGGCTGATGAGGCTGGTGAGGAGGCTGAGGCTGAGGCTGATGAGGCTGGTGAGGCTGGTGAGACTGGTGAGACTAATGAGGCTGGTGAGGCTGATGAGGCTGATGAGGACTGATGAGGCTGGAGGCTGATGAGGCTGAGAGGTGAGACTGATGAGGCTGGTGAGGCTGATGAGGCTGGTGAGGCTGAGGCTGAGGCTGATGAGGCTGGTGAGACTAGATGAGGCTGATGAGGCTGATGAGGCTGATGAGGCTGGTGAGGCTGATGAGAGCTGATGAGGCTGATGAGAGACTGATGAGGCTGGTGAGGCTGATGAGGCTGGTGAGGCTGATGAGGCTGGTGAGGCTGATGAGGCTGGTGAGATGAGGCTGGTGAGGCTGATGAGGCTGGTAATGAGGCTGGTGAGGCTGGTGAGACTGGTGAGGCTGATGAGGCTGGTGAGACTGGTGAGACTAATGAGGCTGGTGAGGCTGATGAGGCTGGTGAGACTGGTGAGACTAATGAGGCTGGTGAGACTAATGAGGCTGATGAGACTGATGAGGCTGATGAGGCTGGTGAGGCTGATGAGGCTGGTGAGGCTGGTGAGGCTGGTGAGACTAATGAGGCTGATGAGGCTGGTGAGGCTGATGAGGCTGGTGAGACTAATGAGGCTGGTGAGGGCTGGTGAGGCTGATGAGGCTGGTGAGACTAATGAGGCTGGTGAGGCTGATGAGGCTGAGGCTGGTGAGGCTGGAGAGACTAATGAGGCTGGTGAGGCTGGTGAGGATGATGAGGCTGATGAGGCTGGTGAGGCTGATGAGGCTGTGGATGGTGAAGCTGATGTGGATGGTGAGGCTGATGAGGTCTAGGATTTTAGGACATATTTCAACTACGTCGAGGTTAGCTCAATGTACAAAAATAACGCTTAATTGTGTTTGAAAAGGATCAGTTACATTGTGATTTATGATGCAGTTCTAGTTTTGTTGTTTTTTGGTCTGCAGCTTGGTAGGTGTCTCGTTAAGGTGTCTCACCATCCCCTGACGACAAGGTCAGCTCAGAGACTGCGTCAGAGCTGCTTTTTATCAGAAACATTGATATGATTGAAGAAAATGTCCAAATGCAACGTGCATTAACATTATAACGAGGCTGTAATCTTACTCCAGGCTTTTGTTTTCTCAGTCACTGTCAAATTCTCAGGAAAATGATCACATTTTTGGGAAACAAACTGAGGTAAATGAGCCAAGATGGACGAGAAAGAAAAAATTCAGAAATTCAGAAAAAATCTGATCATAGAAGTGCTCCACGGAAACACTGGCGAATGTGTTGAATCACGATTAATGGGACGCTGAAAGAGAACCAGATGAAACATTTTTTTTATCGCCAAATGAAAACCGTCTTTTTCCTCACTGACGTCGTGATGCAGCTGTTGGCTCGCTGCTACAGATGAGTTGAGGAGGGTTTAGTTCCTATTTTCCTGCATACTGCTACTGTCTGTGTGTGTGTGTGTGTGTGTGTGTGTGTGTGTGTGTGTGTGTGCTGCAGGAACTGCTGCATCCTCGTGCCTGCTGCAGAAAAAAAATAGAAGAACAGAATTTCCGCCATGCTGTTGTTTGCCTCCGTGCAACAGTCAAATTGCAAATAACAGTTTATATTTATTAGATAAGATAATAAGATAAAATAAGATAAGATAAGATAAGGTATGATAAGATAATAAGGTAAGGTAAGGTAACGCAAGATAAGATAAGGTATGATAAGATAATAAGATAAGGTCAGGTCACATAAGATAAGATGAGATAAGATAAGCTAATAAGGTAAGATAAGATAAGCTAATAAGGTAAGATAAGATAAGATAATAAGGTAAGATAAGATAAGATAATAAGGTAAGGTAAGATAAGATAATAAGGTAAGATAAGATAAGATAATAAGGTAAGATAAGATAAGGGAAATTTGCATCGTTTTGCAGGATAAGCAGCAAGAACATTATAAAGAAAAAAATAGTCAGAAACAAAGTGCTGTACAACTAAACAGACAAGCTGCAAAACAGCACCACAGTACTATGATTGTACCGAAATAATACTGTAGTACTGCGATGTGTTGTGATTTGCTTATAGTTTGTTTCCTGTTTTATTCTGAAGGTCTGTGTTACGTCCTGCTTGTTTCAGTCTCGTCTCTCCCTGAGTTTCCCCGCTCACCTGTCCTGTGTTGGTCCCCCCGCTGCAGCTGCGTCTTGTTGTTGTGATTAGTCCTCTGTGTATAAAGACGTGTCTGTCCCTTTGTCTCTTAGTCTTTGCTGCCTGTGCTGAGCTTGTGTCCGTACGAACAGTTCTTCCCGGTGTTCATGCTGCTTTCCTCTCAGTATTGGTGTTTCCTGCTTTTGCTCTTTGAGTTACGTTCACCTTCTTGTTTTCGATGTGTTTTAGCAGCTGCAGTAAAGCTCCTCGTTTTTAATCCACCTGAATTTCTACAGAACAAGAACTGTGTTTGTCAACAGATCAATACTGAAAAATTTACCATTTTATATTTACTATATTTAATGTCCTAAAATCCAAGAAATGTCCTGAAATCCTGGAAACGGCTGCTGGGGCCCCTGGTCTCTTGTCATTTTGCAGGGGCCCCTGAACAGAGCAGGTTGTGTATTCCTGCGTTAAGATCTGAGAGTTTTGGGGCCACTTTGACATTTCTGCTCCATCCTGAGGTCGCGTCGTGTCTTTCTGTGGCCGATAACACGTCTGTGTTTGTCTCTTAGACTCAGCAGAAGACGTCGGACTGTCTTCAGTGTGAGCTCCTGACCGAAAAAGAGCCGCAGCCGTTCCTCGGCGATCTCATATCCATAATTCAGATGGTGAACTCGTGACCCTGCTGATGGCTCCTCCACAGACTTTTCAGGACACTTCATAACCTCCTGTCCTCTTCATGAACTTTTCATATCACCCGAGCACAAATAAAATGTACCATGCATGACGTCAAAGCGTCTCAGTGGTATTTGATTCACATCTAGAGAGAAAAAAACGTCTCGTTTTTGGTGGAAGCTTGTGATTAGTGCATTAATAAGTTTAACAAGTTAAATGCAGAAAACAGCATTTCTCTGCTTTTTTTGCAGTTTATGTGGGTAAAGAGAGAAAATTCAGAGTAGAAAAACATCTGTACATCACTTGTGATCCAAATCCAGATTTGGACGAACAGACGGAGGCCTGCATGAGATCGGAAAAATATACAGATGGTCAGGATTAGGAGAAGAAGAAACATGGAAAGCTTTAAAAAAAAACATCACATTCAGACGCAAAGTGAACACCGATCTGCCGGGTGGAAGTGCGAGGTTTGTCGCGTCATTTGAGAACGTGGCTGTAAACGGTCGCATGAAACGCTGAAGGACAGCTTCAGGAAATAACGCTGCCGCTCGCCGCGAGCGCTTACAGGGAATCCAGAGTTTGTGGATGCTTTTGTTTGTTTTGTTTTTTGTTTTCTTACCGCATCGCGGCGAGCAATGTTTGGTTCTAAAAACGTTCTGAGAATGGCACAATGCAACCAATGCAATGTTTAAGTAACGTTTTCAGCGGCAGGTTTTCTTTTAGTTCCCAAAACGTTTGTCTCAAAGTTAGAATAACATTCTCTGAAAATATCAAAAAATGTTAAAAAATTTTTTTTTTTTTTTCACATTTTTATTGTTAACAGTTGTTTAAAGGTAGGTTGCTGATTTCTTGCTCAGTTTTGGGTCGTTTCTAAGCCAATGTGCAAACACAAATCACACAAATGAGCAACAGCAGATAAACTGCAGAACGTCAGATTGATGAGCTCCAAAAGTTGGTATTTTAAACCAAAACATCAGTTTCTAACCATAACCAGCTGTTTGTTTCGGCCGAACCACACGCCAACCGCTGTATTGCTGAAAATTAACGTTTTTCTT
Source organism: Plectropomus leopardus (assembly GCF_008729295.1). NCBI lineage: Eukaryota > Metazoa > Chordata > Actinopteri > Perciformes > Serranidae > Plectropomus > Plectropomus leopardus. The sequence goes on from NC_056467.1 coordinate 636,067, forward strand.
TAATAACGTGAAAATGTAACATATCTGCGTTTTGCAGAAATCGGGCTGCGCAGACGAATTCCAGGTCTGTGATTTGTCTTCTTCAATCGTTGCATAAATTTCAACATCAGCGGGGACATTTGCTGGAACAGATTATATAAACTCTCAGCAGAGTTATAAATAAGCGCGAGGTCGATGGGCCTGTTTATGTTACATACAGAAGAGTTTCACTTTTCCGTAGCTTCACGCTGCATCTCAGAGTTCATGCAGCGCAGCTTCAGCTCTCTGAGCGCTGAACTCTTTATCCTCCAGCTGCTCGAGCCAAACAGCCAAACACCGGCTGTTTTCATGAAAACAGGAAGCTCGTTAACAGTTTGTTTAATGAGTTCATCTCATGAGGAACAGTAGAGCCAGCTCTCCTTTCTTCTCTTTTTTCACCAGGAAAAAATCTGTCAAAGTGAATTTTTAGATAAAATGAACGGAGGGAAAATACCAGCATCAGAACCACTGATTTAGAAAATCATCGCCATGTTTCAGCTATTTTTAAAGTGTCAAACTTGAGTGTTTTGTAGCTTCAGTTTGTTGTTTTTTTCCAGCAGGAAGAGTGCCCCAAAAAAACAGGTAATTTTTTCCTTTTTTAAACTTTAATTATTGTCTTTTGGAATACATAAAGTAAAGTAATATATTGCATTCACAACCAATCAGCTCTGACGAACATCTACATTGATACATGTACACAAATGTACAGTATATAAAACAGTATATAAGATATGCATAAAAAATAACTTTAAAGAATAGAAAATGATAATAATAATAAAAATGAAATGAAATAAAATAAAAGAGCTACTAAGCTCAAATCTGTGGTTCTTTTGCCTTATATCCTTGTTCGGGCTAAAGGACCAATTCTTCGCAGAAGATGTGATGTGGTTGAAATGATCGATAAAAAGTTGCCAAATTCTGTCAAATTTCCCGTCTTGTCTTTTCAGCGAGAATTTGATTTTCTCAAGCTCCAGATGTTTCATTTCATCTCTCATAAGATTTATGTGTGTTTATGTGTAATTAAGATCAGTGTTGGTGCCGGCAGACTGAAACACGCGACACGTTCCCGAGTCGTCACATGATGCCGCTTTGCAGAGCGTGATATGCAGACTTCCGCGTCTGCATATCACGTCTGCAGTCTGCAGCGGACTTCCTCCTGCTGCATCGTGCCGAAGCAGCCAGTTTCTACCGAGAGGCACAAAGCATCATTTGACCTAAAAAGATTTGTGAAAAATGGCTTTTTTCAAATCTTCTGAAATGTGTTTTTTGTCAAAACTGACATGTTTCAATTTGGGGTATTTTAGATCATCTTTAAACTAAGGGAATTTGAAATATGTGCATGTTTTTCTGAAGGTTTGTAAAAAGCGGAGTGGCTCTGAGTCTACAGTTGGCTGTGGATTTCGTGATAGTTTGGGCTGAAAATGGAGGTGATTTGGATAAAAAATACCACAAATGTCCTCCAGTTGGCCTCCATGCAGCGTTTGCTGTTACAGTGAAACTATTAATGAAACGCAGCGTTAACGACCACAGCTGGATAATGTCTCTGACAGTGAAGCTGAGTCAAAGTGTCCACTGTCATCAGCTTCAGCTTCGTAAATAGAAGATTTTCTTGACATTAATTCATCTCAATCCAACTCAAACACACACAGAGAGTTTAAAGTGTTTTGCAGGGATCCAACGGCTGGACGCCACATGTTCCTCCAGCCCGATCCGCTCTCCTGCAGAGCTGCAAAAGCAGAAATCGCAACATTTCAGCAGTTATAGGATGTGTGGTGGAATTTAACAGGATCCGTATTGTCAGAAAATGTGACCCAAATATTTTTTTCTGGCTTCCTGTTTGTGACTTTCAGCTCCGAGCCCGCAGGATCCTGCTAAAGACAAATTTGTTTGATTCCTTGAAAAAAAAAAAAAAATGGAAAAAGGCGATGAGCACCTAATGAGGAAACCACCCAAAAATGAACCAGAAATCAATAAAAAGTAGTCTACATGAGGATTATTTAAAAATGAGCACCCCCAACTGCTTAAATATAACTTTAAAATTTATTTATTCATTTATTCATAGTCCGTAAGCACAGCGAAGCTTTCACAGTCACACTGAAACGGATCTGTAAGTTGAAAACGCACTCAATACAGCGTCCACTGAGACTGATACTGGATTTATAGGAAGGCATTTTTAAAGTCTCCAAATGTCCACTCCGCTCTCATTCTCCACTAGTTTCTCCGCCGGTGTCTCCGCCGGTGTCTCCACCGGTGTCTCCGTCGGTGTCTGCTCCGCTCTCATTCTCCACTGGTGTCTCCGCCAGCGTCTCTGCCGGTATCTCCGCCAGTGTCTGCGACAGTGTCTCCACCGGTGTCTCCGCAGGTGTCTCCGCCGGTTCTCAGCCGGTGTCTGCCCCGCTCTCATTCTCCACTCGTGTCTCCGCCGGTGTCTCCGCCGGTGTGGCTGGAGGCGGCTTCTGACTAAAGCTGCACCCTCAGTTTTCTTTTGGCTGTTTTTGGGAACCTCGCAGTATTTGGGTCATTGTTGGACACCAGCCGTGGCATCCCCTTTGTTAGTTAGTGTCTATCTTTTATAGAAAAGTGCATTTCCAGAAGGGTTAAAGAAAAAATTGCTGCGCCAATTGTTTCCAAAGAGCAGAGTCCATGAGTGAAGTTTGGATGTTTTTTTAAGCTTAACACCATCAGTCATCAGCGTGATCAGACTGTAACGCCCACTCAGTGAATAACATAAAGGAATGAAAAACAGATTCGAGCATGACTCTGTCCCGAGGCACGAAGCATGTGCGATCTTGTTACAAGCAGTAAATGATTTCATCTTGAACTTAAAAAACCTTTAAGGGCCAAACAGTTCCCGCCCACCTGGCTGCGACCTGCTAACACGTCATCAAACATCCAGCTTCACTGTGCAGGAGGACGCTGGGAAAACTCCTTTTTATTCCCCAGTTGATGCTTTTGTTAAAAAATCAAAAAAACAAACGTCCTGGCTCTGAATTTTATTGCTGGTGCACAAACGCCAGCAGGCCTCACGGACAAAAGAAGTGTGTCACTCTGAATGACCTCCAAGCTTTCACGAAATATCTGCAATAAAAACGGGAATGTTTATGTCTTTAATTTGCAGTCATTATCAGCCCTCTAAGGCCGCAGCAAACTGATCTGATTTCTTTCAAGGACACGAGAAAAAGGCACTGAGCAACTTCACAAGTGATGACCCAAAAAAGCAGCAGTAAAAAAAATTAAAATACAGGAACATTTCCTGAAAATAAGCACATAAAGACAAAATAAAATACAAAGTAATGACCTAAAAAATCATGAAAGTTTGCACATAAAAAGTCAAAAAGAAAAAAACAGGAAAAAAAAAGAGAAGAAAAGTAGCAGGAAAATTTGTACATAAAAGGTTTTTTTTTTTTTAAAAAAAAAAAAAAAAAAGAAAGAAAAGGAAAAATAACTAAGTGCTGGCCTAAAAATATCAGCATGAAATTAGTAAAAAAAAAAATACAGGAAAATTTCCTGAAAATGAGCACATAAAAAAAGTTTTAGTTAATGAGCAACTAATGAAGAAATTAACCCCTAAATTAGCAAGAAATCCGTAAAAAAAAAAAAAAAATACAAAAAGGAAAGGAAAAAACTGCTTGAAGATATTTTCTGATTATCAGAAATATTGATAAATATATGATAATGTTAACTATAAATAAAGAAATTACCCCTAAATTAGCAAGAAATCAGTAAAAAATTACTTGAAAATTAGCACAAAAAAATCAAACATAGAATTAATACTCGTTTAAAAAACTGAAATGACCTGAAAAACTGCTTGAAAATAATTCTAATTATATAATTATGATAATTTTAAATAAAGTTATCTGGACAGCTCCATTTAGCATTTTTTAAATAATTTTCCAAATCTGCTAAATTCTTTCAGTTTGTAGGACATTTGTTGCGAAGTTGCTCATTGCCCCTTTTTTGTAAGAAACCAATGAGTTCGGGGTTAAAATGATAAATTTGTGTTTAAGGCGTCTGAACACAAGATGAGACGGTTTTTTTCACTCTCACTGACCTAATTTAAGAAAAGCTACAAAAAAAAGTTTATCAAATTTTAAAGAACAATTCCGGCCCTCCTGCTCAGACCACATCCACCCGAACCCGGACTTCATTTTGATCTCAAACACACAAAACTGCGTCCTCAGACAGATGTCCAAGTCCTGAGAACGTCTCTGGATGTCCCCCCTGTGTCTCTGCGATATTTTTCCACGGTGACTCACGCGCAGACCGACACACCGGCTCTTGATTATGAACCAACAAAGCTGCAACCTGCAATTTATCGAGAGCCAAAACAATAAAAACATAAAAATGTGACGCACATGTGGCGGAGCTGGCAGGTCACGTGTTTGACCGAAATAATCAGCGCAGGCAGCTGCTTGTTCTGATCATCAACGATAATAATGACAATAAGTTATTATCGAGCAACAAAGCCGTTAAACTGGGAAACTCCACCTTTGAACTCTTTTAAATAAAGACAAAACTAAAACACAAAGAAGATGAAGATGTCGGGATTTTTTAAAAATTTATTTATTTTTTTTTTTCTGCTTTATTTCTCATTTTAATAAATAAAATCAAACATCAGAATCAGAATCAAACTTTTCATAAAACGCATCAATCCTGCAGCACACGCGTGTAAATGACGGACACGGCTGCGTGACAGCGTGCACGTCCGCTCAGAGCAAACAGCAAAGGGTTAAAGTTTGTTTGAGCAAACTTTGTTTTTCGGGCCGAAGGTGAGAAGTTTGTTTAGCGGTTTTCGTGTCAGCAGCATGAGAAAATGTTCAGCAGCGGGAGGCCACGTCCTCTGAGGCTGTCCCTCAGCCTGCAGCTGCAGCTCTGCAGCATCTTTTAACCCTTTCAAACCCGAATCGACGTCACCTTTCTTGTGCTGCGCTCAGACGCCTTTCACGAGCATTTAAGAGCTTTGACACACGAGCAAATCAGTTTGATTTCTTTTTTAAATCGTGGAAAAACAGCAGTAAGCAACGTGCAAACTTAAAAAAAAAAAAACAAAACAACAAAAAAAACCTGAAAGGTGCCAAAAAAAACTTAAGCGGAGAGAGAGAAATCAACCAAATAAAATAAAAATGTGCATAAAACTAAGGATTTTAATCAGAAACTTGTTCAATTGTTTATTTGAGTTTTTTTTTTTCGTCATTTTGAAAAATGGATCATCATTCTTATTATTTTTAAAATCTATTCATATTTTTAATGTGCTAATTTTCAGGAAATGTTCTTGTATCTTTAATTATTTTCATTTTTTAGGTCATAACTTATAAAGTTGCTAAATGTCTTTTTATTGTTTTTCAAAAAATTGGTGCTCAGGTTTCAATTAAAAAAGAAATTTGAAAGGTGATTAAAAAAACTTAACAAGAGGAGAGAAAATTAATAGAAAATCAACCCGAAAATTAATGATTCTAATTAGAAATGTATTTAAATAATTATTTATTTTAGCTTTTTCCAAGTCATTTTTAATAAAAAATCTTTTTATTTATTTATTTATTTTACTCTTCAAGTGCTCATATTTTAGGCATTTTTCTTTATTCTTAATTATTCAGGTCTCACTATACATTTTTATTCCTTGTGCAGCGTTTTTCACACATATCAGATTCCATGACTTTTCCAGGTCTGGAAAATGTGTCTGTGAAATTCCATGACTTTTCCAGGTTTGTCAATGAGTGTGGGAATCCTCGCTTTACCATGTTTTCATATTTTAATTCATAAATCTGTTCAGGTTAATTCATCAGTGACATTACCATGAACTATTTTTTATTTCTATTTAGTTAGATAATAATACAAAATAAATAAATGGGAGTCTAAAAGCAAAAAGAGAACAAAAAGAAATTAAATCAAAAGAAATAACATTAAATTAAAAGTCATACTTAAAGAGAAAAAAAACCAAAACAAACTTCAAAATAAAATGTTTTAATAATCAACTGAAAAAACAACAAAGACAATAAAACTGTAAACTGAGTGCAACAATGTGATAAAACAGATTTTTCATTATTTATTGATCTAAAAGTTCATTTTCACAGTTAGTGTGTTTATCTTTTAGTCTATAAAACATCTGACACAAAAGAAAAATATCTTACAAAATAAAATATCTAAAAATATTCCAGAAAGGGGGCCACTTTTACAAAATGACAGGAGGCCAGGGGCCCCACACAGGGGCCACGTTCATGTTCCTCTGGTTTTAGGGTTTTTTCCAAAACATTTCCAAGATTTTAGAACTTTTCCAGGATTTTGAATATTTTAGGAAATTTAGCAGGTTTCTCAGATTTTAGCACATTTCTAGAATTTGAAGACGTATTTGAGATTTTAGGATGTTTCTAAGATTTTAAGACTTTTTTTCATTTTGGGACATTTTTAGGGTTTCAAGGATGTTTAGAGGACTTAAGGTCGTTTTCAAGGTTTTAGGATATTTCTCAGATTTAAGGATGTTTACAGGATTTTAGGACATTTTAGGATTTTAGGACATTTCTCAGATCTTGCTGTGTAGGACATTTCAAGGGTTTCATGATGTTTTGAGGACTTTAGGCCGTTTAGGAGATTTTAGGATATTTCTAAGACTTAGGGATGCTTCTAGGATATTAGGACATTTCTAGGATTTCTGTGTGTCTCTATGATTTTAGGACCTTTATGGGATTTTAGAACATTTTTGGAAATGTCTATAATTTTGGAACTTTTCTCAGATTTCGGGACGTTTCTAGGATAACTTTATTTTGTTTTATGTCTCTGACACCTTACGGAGACTAAAAGTACAAAAACAATTCACAGTGTGAATCACTTTATTTTTATTGTGAATTAGAAAATGTTTAAGGGGCACCCGGTTCCCTACTGGGGGCGAGATTTGGCCCGCGGGCCGTAGGTTGAGCATCACACTGCAGTAGTTCATCATATTAATCTTTCAGTTTACAAAATGTCCGAAGCAAAAGAAAACATCCTCAAATTGTCTCGTTTTGTCCCAAAATGTTCCGGTGACGTAAACAGGGAGCAGCTGCAGCAGAGGACGAGCCGAGTCTGCGATAATCGATCGATTAGATCAGCCGCTGATCGATTAATCGACGTGTTTCGGCTCCACATTCACCATAAATAAACTCCAGAATAAAAGCATCAGCTCTGAGAGGAAAACAATAATCAGAAATAATATCAGAATAATTCAGGTGTGTGTGTGTGTGTTTCATCAGCACACACTCCAGCGTCTCTGCGCATGCGCGGTGGGCCTCGTGGACCTCTTCCCCGGTCCCCCGGTGTACTGGTCTCGGTGCGGTCGATCGGTATGGATCAGCTCTCGGGCTTGTCCTTGTTGGGACCCATGAAGTCCACTCCGTCGATGGGGATGTCCTTGTCCTTGATGGCCGCGTGCACGCAGCGCTGGTACCGCCGGAAGCTCTCGGTGCACGGGTCTCCGCTCCGGTCCCCCTTCAGGAACTTCTCCGCGAACCAGCGGTTGAAGCACTGATCGTACTCCCGCTTCAGGTCGGTGCAGGCCTCCCCGACGCTGTTCATCTCCGCCGGTGTCCTCCCGGAGACAGACGCGGGGACAGAAACCAAAAATCTGGAGTTTTTTTTTTACGAAAGACGAAGCAGCAGCTGCGTCAACACGGAAGCACTGCGGGACTCTCCTTGAACCGCGTCAGGTGATTGGCTGGCTGGCTTCAAAGCGACGTCGAACGTAATGGCGTCATCATGTGGCAGAGATATTAAATGAGAAAGAATAATCACTCTGAGTAATATCCGAGGATCACAGAGTTTTTGCACTTCTTGATGCTGAAAAATCACCCAAACATGATTATAAACACACAATGATAATTCATTTTCAAATTCAAATAGGCTCTGTTGACATGGCCATATTGAAACAGTATTTCCAAAGCACATTTTGTAAGGTGGTATATATATGTACACTGATTATTAGGAGTTTATGATACTGATATTTGAAATTGATATGCATTCACAATAAAAATGAAAATATTTCTTTTAATAAATTTTAGATTTTTTTCTTAGAATTTGGAATATAACAAACTCCTACACAAAACTTTGTTTAAACGCCTTTAGCAAATGTTTAATCAAAACTGAGACTTTTAACATCATAAACAGCGAGTTCCCAGAAACTTTAAATACAAATAAATAAATACACAGTGACATTTCTTCCAATGCTGACACTTTCTTTGCACTTCGATCACTGAAATAAAATGCTGATTTTGATTTTTTTTTGCTGATTATTTTGCTACATGTTATTAATCATCATATTATACATTTATTGTATTTATTTTTATCATTTCCTGGGTAATGTTTTATATAAGTGGTGCCTGGTTAGTAAAACATCTTATTTGAGAGACAAAACATATAGATATGCTATTATTATTATTGTGATTGTTATGATTAGACAGCTGTTTCGTAAGCATGCTTTATCTTATTTATCATCCAGTGAGTGCTGTTATTATTTCCTTGGCTCCTTTAAAGAATAAAAACAACAGATATGTGATATTTCAATATTGAATGAGCCATTCTATAAAATGATAACTCTGACTCTTTGGTTTTCTAAGTAAATGTTTATGTCTCTGTACATATATATTTTTCAAGAAATTAGTAAAAAGTGAGTTTTAAAAAGAGGGGAGAATTATTTTAAAAAGTATCAAAAACTCAGGCAAAATCTTTCGGAAAGTATATTAATAATAATTCTATATTATTATATTTATATATAATTATATCATATATATAATTATATATTTAAAATTATTTTACAGAAAAAAAACATTATATATATATATATATATATTTCTTGTTTGTTTTTGATTTATTATTATTATCATCATCATCATCATCTACATTATTATTATTATTATTACATTGACGTGATTTTCTTTTTTTTCTTTTTAACTATTTTTTAAAATTTTTTTGGCCATGTGTCATTATTTTGCTGGTTGCCCCCGCCCCCATTTTTGAAACAAACCAAACCAATTTGCTCTGATTTTAAAGGGTTAAGTAAAAGAGTATAAGACAGTGTATCTGTAACTGTCTGTAAATTCCAAAATTACAGGTGGAGTGAGACCTTCTCTTCTCTCGACCCATCTTCCCTCCAAAACTCGCGAGAGATGACGCAGCTTTCCGAAATCTCGCGGTTCTGCCAGAAGACGTGAGAGGCATCAGGCAAGATTCAGGATAGATTCAAAATAAGCGAATATTCACCTTTTTTGATCAAATATCGAGGTTTTAAACAGACGCGGGAGTTAAAATCGGTAAGTAGAAGAAGCGGCGGAGTCAATCGGCTTACGTTTGATTGCAGCAGTTTGGGAGATTTTGATGTAAACTTTGTTAGCATGCTGGGCTAGGCCGTTCTGACTGTAATGTCCCGGATGTTCCGGGGCTATTAGCTTAGCCGTTAGCCGCTCGCCCCGGTTTTTAATTTTGAGTTTTTGTGTTTATTCGCTGCTTCAGTCTCTCCGGGGGATTAACGATGTCTGACAGCGAGGACAGCGACTTCTCCGACAACCAGAGCGAGCGCAGCAGCGACGGGGAGGCGGAGGAGGTGGAGGAGAATGAGGTATGCTAACCGCTAAGCTAACGATGCTAACTGCTCTGCAGGTAAACAATGAGATTTAACGAATAAATAACTAATAAACTCAAATATAAACGCTGCTAACTTATTCTACGAGAGAAGTTATATTACGGGCCGTGTTGTGTATGTTGTTGTTAGCTGGTATTGGTGAAATGCGTATAAATATATCTATTTAATCAGCGCTTTTGAGTAATGATAATCTAATTTAATGTTTTATTAATTGACTTTTTTGTACCGCGGATCCTATTTACAACTACCCCCTTTTCAGCTCCACACTAGGACACTCTAAAACACATATAAAATTAAAAATACACGGCAGAAAGGAACAAAAACAGCAAGAATCTAGGCAACAAAAATCAAACAATAACAACAATAATATTCACTTTTAATCTCATTTGTACAGACTTGCTTTTATGTGATGTCGTCTATTTTAATTTATTTTAATCTATTTTTTCTATTTAATTTTATCTTTTAAATAATTTCCTCATTCTGACCTGATTGTGTGTAATTCTACCATTAGTGCTGTTATATCTGTGTTTACTGCTCATATTATTCAAACAGCATTTACGGTTTTTGGTTTGGGTTGTTGTTGTTATTTTTGTTCTGTTATAATTCTCTCTTGTCCGGCTTTAATCCGTGTTATTGTTTGAATCTTATTGTTATGTCCTAACTGCTCTTGCTTCTGCGTTGCCTTTTTTGTCAAAACACCTTGTAAACTCTGCTTCTTAAAGGTGTTATATAAAGTTATTATTATTGATAATTACAGCTAGTGCCTGATCGATATATCGGCCGATATTTGGCCCATCTCAGATAAATTGGTATCGACTGATATTTTGTTTGATATGCATAATATGAAATGTTCATAATTAACAGAATGTAACTTAGAAATAAATGCTCAGATTAATTAAGAATGATCAAATATTTTATATTTTCATTATTGTATTTTTTATATTTCTAGCTTTTTACTCAGTGTTGTCCTTTTTACGTATTTTATTTATGTTTTATTTTTTGATTTTTTGTGATTTTATTGCTTTTGCTCTTTTTGTCTATTTATTTGTGTTTGCTTAAAAAAAGTAAAATCTACTACGTTCAAAAAAGGAATATTTCATATGCGTTATGTCAAAGATTTAGGTAAAATTGACCCGAGCCATGAGTAATTTATGTCAGTTCATGTTTTTTTTCTTTCTTCTTTTCTACCGTAAAATTGGTCTTAAATTAAATTCCGAGTGGCAATAAAAAGGTCTTTAAAATGTTTAAATCTAACCTGCCTTAGCTTTAGGAACCCTGCTTTTAATACTTAAAGTACATTTTTATGATTATACTGAAATACTTTAATGGAATTTTCAGCGCAGGACTTTTACTGTATATGTTACAGTATATGTATATGTTATATGAGTGTATTTTGAAGTGTGGTTTTAGTACTTGTACTGAAGACGAGGATTGTCTCCACTGTTAATTTGTTTGGTGTTGATCTGTCTCCAGGAGGAGACGGGAAGCCCCGTGGGCAGCGACAAAGTAGCAGAAGAGGAGGGGGAGGACCTGGAAGATGAGGAGGATTACGATGAAGAGGAGGAGGACGACGATGAACGTCCCCGGAAGAAGCCGAGACACGGAGGGTTCATCCTGGACGAAGCCGGTACGAGTCGACTACTTATTCCCGTTGATCGTCGTCTGCGTTAAAGTTCCCTCAGACATCTGATGCTTTTCAGTGACAAAACCAGAGTCCCCGAGATCCTTTAAAAGTCTTAAAAGGCTTTGAATTGATCCCTCTGAACATAGAGCTTTAATTGGACTTATAATGTCTTTAAATTATTTTTCTTAAGTCTTAAGGTGTGAGGTACAAGGTAGATTTATTTGTCATTTTTTAAATCTATTTGAAAAAATAGAATTTGTCCCTGAATCTAAATAAATTAAATTAATTTAATTAAAAGTACTAAGACGTAATAGGTAAAAATTTTAAAAATCTTCTTTTTTTCTGACACTGCATGGTTAAATCTCAAAATGATAGGCTCATAGTTAATAATGATTGCCGTAAGCCGCAGGAACCCCAAAAAGGAGCTTGAAATGAGTTTTAAAACTTTACCTCTAATCTGGCAAACTGGTTTTAGGATGTGGGAATGATTTTTTTCTTGATTTGGTGGAGTGGGATATGGGGATAATGTTTGTAAAATTTTATGAATTGATGTTTTGTATTTAATCAAATTCTTTCATTTATGGATTTATTTATGTATTCCACCTACCTACCTGTGGACCTGTGGGACTGCGAACAAATAACAGCAGCTCTGCTAGAACCGTGTTTAATGCATCTGTCCTTGTTTTATAGTAGAAGGTTAATGTGTGTTTCTGTCCTCTCTGTCCAGATGTGGACGATGAGTATGAGGACGAGGAGGATCAGTGGGAGGAAGGAGCTGAAGACATTCTGGAGAAAGGTGAGGAACTCGACCCAATTGGGGGCAACGAAGACAGCTTTTACGTATTTTACTATGCAGGCTTCATTGATTCCATTTTTTTATCGGCTGAGACAAACAGTCATGTAACAGGGAGTTTGTTTTTAAATCAACTCAACAAAAACACCAAGAAACACCGAATTTAGCTGAACTCTCTTCTTTCATTGAGACAGGATGAGTTTGAAAATGTGAAATTGTTCTTAGTGACACCTCACCATGTAAAAGTCTGTTTACATGCAGCCTGGAAGCCTCCCCCCAAAAAACACATTTTACTGGTCACACAACTGATCGATAGATCGCAGCAAACTTACAGCTGCAGTAACAGAGGAGACAAACAGTCAAATGTTCAGCGGTGGAAAGTCACGGAGGAGAGAGGAGATTTTGTTTTAGTCTCAGTTTCAGTCAGACTTTAGATGGAAATCTTCATGAATCTTCACATCGCTCCGTCTCTCATCCAGCTGTTCTCTGCTGTTTATCAGGGGTGGACTTAGTGATTTCGGGGGCCCGGTGCCCCAGTCTAACTGCCTTTCTTTGATTTCACCCATTCTCTAACTGGAATGACGGTGGGCTGTTGGCATCTGTAGAAGTTGTTATGCTGTTCTCTACACCCAAATCTAACAATATATACATATATTTAATAAAAAAACAAAGTTGAATAAATTAAATGTAAATACAGGGTGAACACATATTTATATATTATTGCTGATCTTTTCCTTTTGTACCACCGGGCCTGAAAAAAATCTAGCGGAAACACTGCGTTGCTTGCTGATTTTCAGGCTGCTGCGGGACAATAAAGTTCTGCAGTTCAAGAGAACTTCCTGGTAGCAACCAGCGGCGTATGGTAGCAATGCAGCATTGAATTGTGGGAGAACGGAGCTAGCTGAATGCTATTGATGAAGAAGTAGCCGTGTGCGTTAATATAGAAAATTGAGCGTGTAGTGCATCATGGTGCATCGTGATATCGGGTCAGATCAAATCGTTGATAATCATCCCCGCTAATTATGTATCTTTCCAAGTTTGAATTAAAAGTTCTCTTTGAAAGGATGCACTTGCCTTATTGTGCTGTATTATTTTAATATCAGGGATATTAAAATGGTCTTAAAACGATGTCGACAATAGAGCGAAGGGATGACGTGTTTTTGTAGGCCAACCAGGAAGTTAGCATCACACTGGTTCCCTCATCAAAAACCTTGTGGGATTTTTGAATGAAATTTTTGATTATCACCAAAAATAAGCTCTCTGATGAGCACGAGTTTATGATACTTACAGGGTTTGTTCAGTATGATAATCTTCACAGATGAGCACCACTTTTGTGTGATTTGAAGCGTAAATAAAATCTCCAGAAGCAAAAAGTTGTCAGGCTATAAACCAACTACATCGTGGTCGCACCACTTAAATGTCACCACCCCGAATCATCAACTGCACTGTAGAAACACGTTAAAACACAGCTGAAAAATATTATAAATGGATAAATCTACATGTTTGACTGTTGCTGTAACGGCGACGGGTGCGTTTAATGAGTTTCTGTTTCGCTGTGATGACGTCGGACGACAAACATTGCAGTCCCGTTTAGCGGCTTGTTCGCAGCCGCCTATTTTAAGACGCGTAAAACCATAAAATTAAAAAATTGGGTTTTTGCAGAACAAAACGTTTAAACATCTTGAACCTGCTTAAACCACAGACCTTATTTAAGGCATTTTACCAAAAACACATAAAAAAAAAAACGAAGTGCAAAAATGCAAACGGACTATTGCTTTTTAGGACTCATTACTTCACCGCTCGATAGTATCGCAATATTTTCTGGGAAAATACATCGTCCAAGAAAACGGGCTGGCATACAGCTGCATGAGGTTGCGCTGTCGAGCTGCTACAAAGTCCTTTCTTTATGCCGCCTTTTTTTTTACACAGAACCAAACCACGGCAGTGTTTTTTTTTCCGACAGCGAGCCATTTTCGTGATGCTTCTGTAAAGTATGATATAATTTGGTGACTGGCTGGCAGCTTCGGTTGGAGCTGTTTTCTGAGTGTTGTCTGACTGAACTCTCTCTGTCTTATCGGTGTTCCTCTCTGTCATGCATGTCCTCTTCAGTTAACGGTAATTCTACTCCAGATTTACTCTCCCGCCCTGATGTTTTTTTCATGTTTATATCCATCTGAAACAAATGGAAATATCATCCATTTGATTAAAAAAACCATGTTTCCCAGAATGTATTAACCCCACCTCATCTCAGCACTTTGTGAGCGTGAAACGTAACGAGAGGAAGCACCGAGGGCAAAAATCCATGATTGGCTCCTTGAACAACTCACTAGTCCACGCCAACCGTTTCTGTTCATCACGTTTATTTAAAAAATGTGCACACACCTTCCTAACAACACTTTTTAAACATAATTTTATTGTTTGGTGTAATTCTGCAATCCAGAGGTTCGTACAGATTGTTTCAGACGTAAAGTAATTTCACCTCCAGAGAACCAAGTGTGATCATTTGCCTGACCCTGCTACCTGGTAGACGGCTGCGATGTGTTTATTTTTTTTAGTTTTTGAACTAACAGATGTGGTTGAAGCTTTTTACGTAGCACATGTTAATGCACAGAATCACTGAAGGCAGAAGGACAGTAGAAACAAAATCCACTGACGGCAGCACGTTTTCCTCCAGTCGACATGATTAACATCAAAATAAAAGCCTGAGAATATTCTGTATGTTCTTCTTGTCAACAGATCACCTGAAAATAGTCAGGTTTTTTGTTTTTGCTCTGAACAATCAGCAGTCGGTGAGACAAAAACGAACCCCTTTCGTAGCTGAGAACAGGCCCTGAGTGGTTACACTGCAGCCGTTTGGTCGCTGTCGGTTGCAGTGCTCTCTCTCAGTACCGAAACAATTCCAAAAATTGTTGTTTTCATTTGTCATTTAGACAAAACTTGGTTCAGGTTGAACAACACCAGTTACTCTTGAAGAAATGCATGAAGCAGGGACGCTCATCTTGTTTTTTTGGGGGGGCCACATTCGCAAAATGACAGGAGGCCAGGGGCCCAGTCCCTGGAGCCCTTCACATGTTTCTTAAATTTCAGGATATTTCAAGGGTTTTAGCCCATTTCTTGGATTATCGCACGGTTTTAGCATTTCAGGACATTTTTTGGAATTTAGGACAATACGAGGATTTAAACACGTTTCAAGGATTTTAGGGGGTTTCTAGGATTTTAGGTTATTTGTAAAAATTTCAGCAATTTTTTTTTAAGGATTTTAGGACATTTCTAAGATTTAATGCATTTCTAAGATTTAAGGACATTTCAAGGATTTTAGCATGTTTTTAAGATTTTACAGCATTTTTCTGATTTCAGTACAGTTTTAAGATTTTAGGTCATTTTAAGGGATTTGAGGACGTTTCCAGGATTTTAGGATGTTTCAAGGATTTCAGTAGATTTGTTTTTTAATAAATTTTTAAGGATGTTAGCACATTTCTAGTACTTTAGGACATTGGTGTCTTATCGAGGACCTCTGTCGGGGGTGTGGGGGATCCTCCTGTGGCTCTTTTTTTGATCAACAAGCTCTATTTAAAAATTTACAGTGTCAATCATTTTATTTTTTTATTGTGAATAACAGAATGGTTTGGGGGCCACTGGCACCCTAAAAAGGTCCAAATTTGGTCCGCGAACCCTAAGTTGAGTATCACCGGCATAAAGTTTTTGAGAATTTAGTTAGAAAAATTGACAGATAGTGGAGTCACTGCTGATTGGTTAGAGCAAAACAACCCTCCCTGACAAATAGTTAAGATAAAAAATAAAAAAAAAATAACTGCAAACGCCCTTTATGTTGGTAAAAAGTCAAAAATGTAATCAAAAATGTACCCACTTGATATGAAAAGCAGGAGTGAAGTGTGGGTCAGTGCGCCCGTGGACGTTTTGTTTGTGCTGCTCTTTGACCTTTTCAAACCCTCACTGGCCTCATGCTTCTCTGTGCCGTACAGTCACCATTAATCTGTTTGTTTATCTGTTGTTGTTTTTTTCTCCCATCATGCTTTGTGTTGCTGCTGCCTGACTCTGCTCCTGTGTGCTCTGCCCTGATCAACAATGTCTTTTGGCTTCTGTCTTCACCTCCTCATCCTCCTCTTGGCTTCTGCTGCTTCTTTGCCTTAATCCTTTTCCTTCCTCTCTTCTCCTGACGCCTCTTTCCTGTCGTCTTTTTTCCAAACCCTCTTCTCCTCTCTGTCTCTTTTTTTTTTCGTTCTTATGTCTTTATGTCGTCTTCTTCTGCTCCTTCAATCTGTCCTCTCTTTCCTTGATCTTTTGTCTCTGCTCTCCCTCTTTCCTCCTCTTTTATCCTCCCTTTTCTCTCTCACTGATCGGTCCTGAGCAGAGGAGGCTGAGGGTAAGTCTCTTCTCAATTTTTCATGATTTTATCTGAATTTGTTTACTTTTCTTCACGTTAACCCCTCGTCTCCTCTCTCCTCCTCTCAGTGTCCAACATCGACCACGTGGTTCTGGATGAAGACCACTCTGGATCCAGGAGGCTGCAGAACCTCTGGAGGTAACACCTGCATCAGCATCTTTGTAAACAGTCCTCCGGAAGTAAAAGTCAGATGGTTTTTACGAATTTTCATTGTAGGAAGGTCTCAAGAAACTTTTTTTAGGAACTGCAGGATCATGGGGGTTATTTTATGGAGTCTCGCCATTGGTGTGTGTCCCAAACAAGTTCTCGGGCTAGAGCGGCCCGGAAAAACTGCTTGGCGGGATGTTAACAAAAAAAGCCATTTTTATTGCTGTGTCTGTGTGGCGTGGGAATAATCGAAAAAACATATTTCCTGCTGGGACATAAACAGCCTCTTACATCGGAAAAAACAACTTGGTAATTGGATATAATTTTTATAACACAAGTTGCTGACTTGACGCCATAAATGCATAAGTTTTCATACACGCAAAACTGTGACACAGAGTGCTTCATACGATAAAACCAGAAGTTGGTAACTGAGGAAACGCTACCATAAGTGAGGGAACACAGGATAAAAAGGATAAAAATCAATCAATATTAATAATAAGTAAATAAACAAATAAATAAATACTCTGAATAATCAAAAAAGGTAAATGAAAGGATAACAGCACAAATATTACTGTAAAAATGATAAAACAATGTACCATCTAGTAAAACAGAATAAAATGCATAAATACATAGTCAATAAATAAACAGGTTAAGTTTAGTTAAAAACAGCAAATTTTAAAGATAGATTTAAAGATTTACATTTTAGACAGAACCAAACAACGGCGGCACCACGTGGCTCCAGAGTGTGGTTTTAGACAGCATGCTGGCATCGCAGAAGCAAAAGAGGCGTGACGTTACACACAACAGTGTGAACCTCTGGTTTGACATTTAACATACACACCAGCAGGGCTCTCAAAACAATAACAATGACATAGCATGTTAGTAACAGTCACGTAGCGGCCGTTTTACGGCGTCTGATCTCATCTTCTGCTCGGAGGGTACGGAGCTCCTCAATGTTTTCCATATTTGTGGACATTTTTGCTTTTTTTCATATTTGAGTTAGCTGCTCACTGCTACTAGCTGCTTTTTAAAGCTCCCGTGTTAGGTCGCACTCGTAACACTTGGTCAAATGTCACACCTGTCCTGCCCAAGACAACTCTGTCCCTCCATTTCACGATCGTAGCTTTTATACTAAATGGCAAGGTGGTATAATGACACGATATTCTGTTAGATCGCTTCTTAAAACGCATTCTTATGGACTTGCTTTAATATGATGTCTTTTTATTTCCTTTTATTTATTTTCGTTTATTTAACTTATTTTATTTGTTTTATTTTCCTTTTATTTATTTAACCTATTTTATTTGTTTTTTTTTCTTTTTATTTATTTAACTTATTTTATTTGTTTTCTTTATTTTAGTTCCTTTTAGTTGTGGTTTTGTTTGTATAATTTTTTATTGACACTAAGGATCCTGCATCTTGTATAATTTGTCCTCCTGTTTTAATTTTATCCCGGCTCTACCGTAGTTTCGTCCTGCTGCTGTTCAGTGGGAGTGTTTGGTTTTCTGTTGTTGTTTTGCCTTCTACTGTGTCAAAGCACATAGTAAACTCTGTCTTTAAAGGTGCTTTAATTGAGTTTGTATTATTCCTGCCCTGTACAGGCAGTATAAAAGAGGCTTCGGTTTAGTTCCTGTTTCTGTTTCTCAAACTCTAAGTGTCATGTTGTATAATTAGCCTTAAAACATTAAAAACATTTTAAGAAATTCTCGCCCGGACTCTTAAAATTGATGCATTTAAAGAAAAGTACTTTATTGCAGATTACATAAACACAGTAGAGGTCTGAGAGCTTGTTTTTAAACAGTCATTGTTTGACCCCTTTTAATTCATTATTTTCCTCTGCAGTGGTTTTGTATATTTGACCAAAAAAAAAAGTTCTTCTACACCTTAAACTCAAGAAAGCCTGGCAACCCCATGGGACACAGACAGAGACAGGTGTTGAAAGAGGATGTTACCGACTGCAGAGTTAGCTCCAGCAATTCTGTGTGGAAACTGGCTTGAATTCACTTGTTTTTCTGCTGTTATTGTAGGAATTCAGGTCAAATCTGCAATAAATTTGGTGTCATTTATGTCGATTTATAGTAATTCCTGGGAAAGAAGCAAAGTCCTGCCAGGGAGTGTTTTGTTGGCAGGAGGATCCGTGTTCTCGCTGCGAGACTCCAGCTGAACCTCACAACCAGCTTTTATCTGCAGGACATTATTACAATAAATAGCTCTTGAGTTAGACAGAAGCAGTTTTTTTATAGTTACTTTTGGCTAACGTGTGTGTCTGTGTGTGTTTTGTGTGTTGCAGGGACTCCAGAGAGGAGGCGCTGGGTGAATACTACATGAGAAAGTATGCTAAGTCCTCGGGAGGCGAGCAGTGAGTATCCCTTTCTTCAGCTTTGCTGTGTGAAAACATTTTTCCAATCTGTGTAAACAGCTCTTGATTTAAATTAAACTAGACTGTTATGGACCCTAAAGAGTCTGCTCTTCAGTGAAGTCTAATAAAAGCTGTAACATCATACTTGTGTTAACTCTAACAACAAGCTGCCAACTGATTTTATTTCTCAGGATAAAAGGGTCCATTGCTGTTTTTTTCCATCCTAAAATACGTCTCTGGTCACGGTTCCAGAAGTTCTGGTGCTACAAATAAAGATCATTTCTTATTACAATGTTCACGTTGGTCCCAATGAGATTAAGAATCTCTTTTTCTAAGGAGACCTGGCCAAGACAGTCAGCAGCATACACAAACATTGTTGTAACTTTTCTTTAATGGAAAATTTAATTCTGTAATAAAGCACTGATCATTAAATATCTTTGTACATTCATAAAAAAACCTCGAAAAGTCCTTGCAAATAGCAATTTTCAGGCCTGGAAAAGTATTGTAAAAGTAAATATACCCTGACAGTTTTGGGAAAGTCATTAAATTTTGTTTCACAATATGTATATAGCACATGATGTGTTCAAGGAAAAAAATCTTAAGATCATTTCTGTCTTATAAATGGTGTCATTTTTGGTCATTTTCAAATAAAGGTGCCTTCTAAACCCACGGCTCGCAAGTTTGGGATGCATGCTTTCTTTGAAAATCAAACACAGCACAGGTTGGGAAGGCATGTGTTCTCTAAAAAATGTGGCCTTTTTTTTCTTAAAATGTTTTTTTAGACAAATTTAATTTTAACAACAACAAATTTACAGTAAAATAAAAACAGCTCCCCTAAAGCCCAAATAAAATGTTTTAGTCCCTCCACAGTGCTTAAAAATATTTGACATGCCTCTCCCTTTTTTCACCCGTAATTAAAAAGAACAGGTAAGTACTGACGGTCGTTTAAGAGATTGTATGGTCTTGAAAATTTGCTTCAAAGTCCTGGAAAAGTTATGGAAAAGTCCTGGAAATGAATTGGTGAAAATGTGTGTGAACCCTGATCTGCAACGTAACAAGTGACTGGAGATAATCAGTGAGTGAAACAAGTGCTGTGCATCATTGACTTTTTGTTTTTCTTCTGTGGCGTGCAGTTACTCGGAGGGTCCGAGGAGCTCTCTGATGACATCACTCAGCAGCAGCTACTTCCTGGAGTCAAGTATGTGAACGCTCATCAACCAATCAGCATCGAGACACCTGCACAGATCGGGAAGTTTTTTTCATGTTAAAAATGTGTTTTTTTTGTCATCAGGGATCCCAACCTGTGGACGGTCAAGTGTAAGGTGTGTGTTCACTTAAGCACACACACACACACACACACACACACACCATCACAACTAAATGAACACACACTTTTCCTAATTTTTTCCTGCCTTGTTAGATCGGAGAGGAGAGGGCGACGGCCATCGCGCTGATGAGGAAGTTCATCGCCTACCAGTTCACCGACACAGTAAGAAACAGCACTTTATTTTTCACTTTAGTTTTTTAAATGTTTTGAATTTAAAGTGTGAGAAATTCGATGTGCAGGTCAGAGACAGCTGAGTCTTCTGGCAGGTATTTAGAAAATAAAGTCCAAATGCAACCTGAAAAACTGTTCGAAGGTAAAGCAAAATTGGATTTGTTTTTTTATTTTAAACTGTGGCTTGAGCTTTAATTGTTGAATTTCTAACTAAACATGATTTTACTGCTGACGTGCTGCAATATTTAAACTGTTTTGAAACTGACAGTTAACATGATGTGGAAAGTTCGCATATTTTATCTTTTCAGCCCTGTTTTTATTTTTATTGTTTGTTATAATTACTGTTTATATAGGAAGAAAAATGCCAAAATTAATGAATATAAATATAAATGATCCAATAATTAAATAGCTATGTCATTAACTGTACCAGAAATATTAAAAATATGTTAGTACATTAATTAAATGATTAAATGATTATTTCTGTCATGGGTTACTTTTTTTTTGGAGTAGCCCCTGTATTAATTATGTAATAAAATTATTTAATTTCTCTGTTTTATATATATTTATATAATTTAAAAAATATATATATTTTTGCATTCATTATTATTGATTTTATATATATATATATATTGATGTATTTATTCATTTTTATTTTAATCATGAAAATATAACATACATAAATATGGAAATACATTGGAATAGAATGCAAAGAGAAAATAATACAGAAATCAATCATTTTAAAATAAATAAAGAATAAATGCAAAAATAAATAATGCATTTAAAAATTAATAAAAAATAAATAAAAAAATAGGAAAGAAAATAAGTGAGGAAAAGACTACAAAGACAAATTCATAAAGAAGCACAGAATTAGCCACAAAGCAACATAACTAATTAAAATATCACCATAATCTGCAGAATGCATGAAAGCTGAGGAGAATAACTTCACTAACGTGACCTCTGCACCCCACAGCCTCTGCAGATCAAGTCTGTGGTCGCTCCGGACCACGTCAAAGGTTACATCTACGTGGAGTCGTACAAGCAGACGCACGTCAAGGCGGCCATCGAAGGCATCGGCAACCTACGGATGGGCCTCTGGAACCAGCAGATGGTCCCCATTAAAGAGATGACGGACGTCCTCAAGGTCGTCAAAGAGGTCACCAACCTGAAGCCCAAGTCCTGGGTCCGTCTGAAGAGAGGCCTGTACAAAGACGACATCGCTCAGGTACAAACACACAGACTACACCAGCAGCCCCAAAACATTTCCATGTGAGATTAAAGCTGCAAAAAATATGAAAAACATGTCTTTAGTCCACTTTTAGTCTGCAATTTAATGAGATGTGGCCCAATAATGAGCAAGAAAGAAATTACCTTAAAATATACAAGAAAAAAAGAGTGGTCAACACTGAAAAGAAATCCTGTAAAATATTTTTGAATATATAATTGCCAATGTATTTTTAGACATTTTCCTTTTTCCCTTTTTTAAAATTTCCCCATTTAAAAAAAAAAAAAACTGGTCTTTCTCTTGTCACCTTTTACTAATTTCTTGCAATTGCAAACTCCCTCGTGTTTTTGAAAAAATCGAACCAATTTGCTGAGTTTTCAAAGGGTTAAACAGCTTATAAAAGGCATCTGAATGCACCTCATGAAAACTGATATTGGTCCAGGTTTCAAAGAGTTAACCAAATATATAAGTAGAAAGTCCAATTTATCTTTCTCAAGTTCCATCTTCTCAAATCTGAGGATTTCATGCCTTTCTTTGAATTCATATCACAGTAAATTGAATATTTTCGGGGGTATTGGGGCTGTCAAAACAACACATTTAAAGATCATCATCTTAATTCAACATTATTACATTATTAATATATACATTATTAATTACATTATGTATACATTATTTGTTGAAGTGACCTTTAAATAACAATTAGGAATGAAATTGTGTGCTTCTCAGAGGAATTTAAACTAATTATACTAAAAAATAAGGAGTTCTGCTTTTGACGTCGTCTTGTTTTCTGTCCAGGTGGACTACGTGGAGCCGAGTCAGAACACCATCTCTCTGAAGATGATCCCCCGAATCGACCTGGACCGCATCAAGGCCAAGATGAGCCTGGTAGGACAAACACACGATAGTTTCCCTAAAATCCTAAAATCTGAACTTTAGGCCTTAAATCTCTTTGATGCAATATTGAAGGTGTTTTTATTAGGGCTGTCAAACTATGAATTTTTAAAAAAATTGCGACTTATAGCAGAATTTCTATAGTTAGTCAAGATTAATCCCTTTTTTAAAATTTTCTATTCCATTATTCTGCTTTTCAAACAGTTTGGAAGTCCATATTAACTAGGTAAAACATTTCTTACCAGATTGTCTTGATGTAAAGGGGAGACTCGTGGGTACTCACAGATCTAGGGATGATAACAATTAATCAATTAATCAGTGGTTCAGAATTAAATCAAACGTGAAAT
The DNA here is from genome assembly GCF_008729295.1 of Plectropomus leopardus. Taxonomy (NCBI): domain Eukaryota; kingdom Metazoa; phylum Chordata; class Actinopteri; order Perciformes; family Serranidae; genus Plectropomus; species Plectropomus leopardus. The sequence goes on from NC_056467.1 coordinate 658,972, forward strand.
TTCATTGATTCATTGATAGGCCATGAAATGCTGTTAAAATATCTGCAGTGTGTCGCTGTGAGCTTTGACTGAGGATAAAACTCAGCCTGAAACTTGGAATGTCAGCTGGTAATCAACGTGATTCCAAAAATTAACACCATAATTATGAACCTTAATAAAATCATGATTAGCACGTTAACGTTGCTGCCAAGTGGCATGTGGGCTGACATGGTGTCTCCTCTCATTAAAAAGAAAAACCTTCTAATAAGGCAGATTTGTTTTATAGGTCAAGTCAATCAGAATACTGCAAACATATCCAAGTATTTTAATATCAAAAATACATCACAGTATTTAAACCTTAGGCCGCAGGACGCATGCACAGAGATTGGCCTGTCACCCAGCTGCCTTGTTGCCATGGTTACGGAGACTCAGACGCCGGTTTTTAAAAACGTTAGGGAGTCCGCCCATGAAAACAAAAAAAGATGGAGGTGTCTGTAAACAAAAGACTACAAGGTAAACTAATCCGACTGAACAGGAGCACCGGAGCGCGCTCTGACCCGCTGACTGCTGCTTCATGAACTTACAAAGGTATATTTGCGCCTCGCTGTTAAACAGCCCGACCGCTCGCTCAATCGGACATGTCTGACCGGACTAGCTCCGGCGCTCATTCGGAGATTTTAGACCGCGCTCGCTCCGACGCTACGTCAGAGATGTCCGACCGCTCCCGCTCCAGGGCTCATCGGAAATGTCCGACCGCACTTGCGGCGTTCCTTCAGCGATGTCCGCCCGCGCTCGCCCAGGCGCCTCATCGGAGATGTCTGACCACACGCGGTCTGTGTGCCGAGCTTTCAAAATGAGTGCAGAATGCTGCTGCTCGAATTTTAACAGAACAAATCGTAGGTCAGGCATCGCTCCAATTATCGCCTCCCTCCATTGGCTGCTGTTAATTTTAGAATTGATTTTGAGTTTCTTTTGGTTGGTTGGCTGAACATGGTTAAGCCCCAAGCTATATATCTAAACTTTTGACTTGGTATGTTCTTTGTCGTGACCTAAGATCCCGTTGTTCACCCTCACTAGTCGTCCCGAGGTCAGGACTAGTATTTAAAGGTGATCAGGCTTTTGCCATCAGGGCCCCCACCCTCTGGATCTTTCTGCCTGAGGAGATAACACACTGCCTGCTTCCAAATCATTGCTTCAAACATTTATACATTTGTAATATGGAAATTTGGTGTTTTATGTCCTTTACACTTTTATCTTAGCTCCTAACACTGTTTTATTTATTGTATTTGTATATTCTTATGCACTTTGTAACTTTGTTTAGATAAGTGCTACATTTAGCCTTTGAAAGCTGCAGAAACCCTGCATTCACACACCTTTTTCTCCTTTTGGTTTTGGCTGTATTGACCGTTAAACGCACACCTCTGTGTGTCTGTGTGTCCTGCAGAAAGACTGGTTCGCTAAGAGGAAGAAGTTTAAGAGGCCCACTCAGAGGCTGTTTGATGCTGAAAAGATCAGGTACACACCCTGGATCCTCGTCACTGAATCAGCTTTGTGCTTTTTGTATTTCTCATAAAGATTTGGTTTTCATATATGTTGGATACGAGCACAAACACACACTGTGGTGCAATAGTTTTTTACATCGCCGTATTCACTGCAATATTTGTGTAATATTTCAACTTTAACCTCATCATTCCGCTATGCAATCACTCAAACATGCAGTATTCTTTAACTCTTGAGTGTAGGCCAGATTCAACATGTTACACGTTGTATATATTCTTATTGCTATTATTTATTATGTATATATTGTTGTTATTGTAACTTTGCACACGTATTTATTTTCTTATATTTTTTAACTTGCATATTATTTGGTAAACTGCATTGTAGCGTAAGGCACAGTTTATATTTTTTATTCACAGACTCAGTATTATCCTTATTATTATTTATATTTTCACAGATTAGAGCTGATTGTGTACAGTATTTACATTTATTTTTACATACTTAAATACTGAGCATATTTAATTAAAAACTTTATTTAAATATTTAGTTACTATGCAAATTGTTTGCTCTTACTGTATTTCTTTTTTTTATATTTTATATTCTTATACATTTTTTATTCTTATATACTGGTGTTGGTGCTTATTTCTACTTGTTCGCGACTGTAACGAACCACAATTTCCCATCAGCGATCAATAAAGTAGTTCTGATTCTGATTCTGGACGACAAATCTCTTCAAACCAGTGTCGGGTGTTGGATATATATTAAATATTCAGTCCTTAAAAAAAGATAAAACATGAGAAGAAGTCATAGTTTTATCGTTTACATGACTGACAGGTGACGTTTTGATCGACAGGTCACTCGGAGGGGAGGTCAGCCACGACGGAGACTTCATGATCTTTGAGGGGAACCGTTACAGCCGCAAAGGCTTCCTGTTTAAGAGCTTCGCCATGTCTGCTGTGGTGAGGAGCGTCTGTCATCAGAGAATCTCTTATCTGCTGCCTCGTTACTCTGAAAAATCATTTGTTGTTTTCTTCGGTATAAAATCCCGTCAGCAGCAGTTTGTTTGGTTTCTCTGTAACAGATCACAGACGGAGTGAAGCCCACTCTGTCAGAGCTGGAGAAGTTTGAGGACCAGCCTGAAGGAATCGACCTGGAGGTGGTCACAGAGTCCGGTACGCCGTGTGTGTGTGTGTGTGTGTGTGTGTGTGTGTGTGTGTGTGTGTGTGTGTGTGTGTGTGTGAGTGAGTGAGTGAGAGAGAGAGAGAGAGAGGGAGAGAGGTCGGACTTTATCACCTGCAGAGAAAAATTTGCAAAAGATGAGATGCAGTTCATTAGTGAGGGCTGAGTCTTCTGGCTGTCCTAAATTCAACTGAGAAAACTAAGCATTTAACATTCAACATTTTACCTTCGGTTGCTGAATTTTTAAGAACACATGATTTTCTAACTGATAACATGATTTAACTGCTGACATGCTGCAACAGTTATGATAATAATAATAACTATTTATATAACACCTTTTAAAAGCACAGTTTACAAAGTTAATTTACTCATTGGGTCATTTATTTTGCGACTCTTGTATGAAGATACGAGGATCTGAATGTGTGAGCAAATTTAAATGTATGCAGTTGAAATATGATATATTCTTTGTGCTTGTCTCCCTCTTTTGTGTGTGTGTGTGTGTGCGTGTGTGTGTGTGTGCGTGCGTGCGTGTGTGTGTGTGTGTGTGTGTGTGTGTGTGTGTGTGTGTGTGTGCGCGCGCGCGCAGGTAAGGAGCGTGAACACAACCTGCAGGCTGGTGATAACGTGGAGGTGTGTGAGGGAGAGTTGATCAACCTGCAGGGAAAAATCCTCAGTGTGGACGGCAACAAGATCACCATCATGCCCAAACACGAAGACTTAAAGGTACACACACACACAGGCGCGCGCACACACACACACACACACACACACACACACACTCACACTCGTTTGTCTCCTGTCAGACTCCTAATAATTGATATGATACATCGTGTTGCTCTTTACCCATGAGGTTTGGCCAAAATGTCTCAAAACTTAAAATATGTGTCTGTTTTTTTTTTTTCCAAGGACCCCCTGGAGTTCCCGGCTCACGAGTTGAGAAAATATTTCCGGATGGGCGACCACGTGAAGGTGATCGCCGGGCGATACGAGGGCGACACGGGCCTCATCGTCAGAGTGGAAGAGAACTTTGTCATCCTTTTCTCTGACCTCACCATGCACGAGGTACCTGCTCTGCTCCGCGTATAGTCATTTCAAGCCCCGAAAACATTTTTGAAAACTAAATAGTTTAAATTTTTTGGAACAGTCATGAAATTTTGTATCACAAACACATGATGTGTTCAAGGACCACTGGAAATTTGAAAATCCAGCGATATATTCTGTTTTTACCGTATTTGGCTGTGATAAATGGCGTCGTGAGATGTTTTTAAAGAATGATGTTTAAGAAAACTTTCCTCCCAGAAGGCATGTTTCCTTTAAAAGTCACCAGAAACATTTAAAGAAAAAAAAAGATTACTTACATTTTTATTTGAAATTCGCCACAAATTTTTAAAGAAAAGAAATGAATTGTACAACATTTTTTAAAGAAAGCACGTGCAGGTTTGGAAAGCATGATTTCTTTAAAAACCTCAAAAATGTTGCAAAAGATTTTTAAAGAAACCAAAATGGCCAACATTTTGGCTCGTTTTCTTAAAAAAATCAGCAATTTTTTAAAAGAAAAAAACAACATGGCCTTATTTTTCCAAGAAGAAGAAATTGTCATCTTCCAAACCCGCATGTTTTCATTAAAAAAATCACACAATTTCACCATTTACAGATCTGCAGTAAAATAAAGTAAAAATAAAGTACAGCCATTTAAAGTTGCACGCCCCTCCCTTAAAGCCAAAATAAAAAAAACATAAATCTCTACCCAATTCTGAAAAAAATGATTTGGCATAACTACCCCCTTTTACACCAAAACCCCCCCCCCCCTCATAAATAACAAACAGTCCGTAAGTTATATTTTTTAAATGACATATATATTTTAAAAAATCATGATATAAAAAAGACCTTGAAAGGATTAGTGATGGTTGTTTCAGACTGTTTGAAGTCTTTAAAATTTGCTTTATGATCATGGAAAAGTCCTGGAAATGTTTGAACATTCTTTGTACCCATTCTGACCAGGGGTGTAAATCACTGGTTTTTGTCATGATACGACATTATATCGATACTTTGGGCAACAATACGATATTTGTCGATGTGGGCTGAAATAATCTGTTCGTTAAACATCCTCAAAACGTGGTTTAATAACAAAATCTTTAAACAAAATCATAAAAATTAGCTAAACTAATTTATTATTAGTTAGTCAACTATCTTTTTATGTAAGTCATGTTTCGCTCACATATACAACGTGCTAACATTATTAGCATAAGCCCAGGCCATTTTACGTTTCATAAATTAGTTTTTGTAATGAAACAATGCTTTTTATGTCTAGCATTGTTGAAAGTGAGCAGCTTATATAACATCAGCAAGAAGTTAGCAGAGTGAGATGCCCGGCGTCTCTGTCTGTTAACCCAGAGTTTCCCGAAAAAACAAAACATTTCCATCCTGATTTATTCCGGAGTAAATGACGTTCTCCTCCCCAGGATGATGTGGATCGATGTTTACACTTTATTACATCATCGTTGCTTATTTAATTGATATATCGATGTAGATCGATGGAGCGTTACACCCCTAGTTCTAACCCTCAGCGTGTGTGTGTGTGTGTGTATGTGTGTGTGTGTGTGTGTTCAGTTGAAGGTGTTGCCCAGAGACCTGCAGCTCTGCTCGGAGACGGCGTCCGGCGTGGATGCAGGAGGGCAGCACGAGTGGGGCGAGCTGGTCCAGCTGGACCCTCAGACCGTCGGAGTCATCGTCCGGCTGGAGAGGGAGACATTTCAGGTAATAGTCTGCACCGCCACGGACACCAGAGCGTCTCTGCGGCGCTTGCAAACATTCAGAAACAGCAAAGTGAAAAGACAGTGACTGTGGTGTGTTTCAGGTGTTGAACATGCACGGGAAAGTCATGACGGTGCGGCACCAGGCGGTCAACCGCAGGAAGGACAACCGCTTTGCCGTGGCTCTGGACTCGGAGCAGAACAACATCCACGTAAAGGACATCGTCAAGGTCATTGACGGGCCGCACTCGGTAAGGATCAGCGAGTTCATCTCTGTCGTGTCACAGCTGCAGCTAAATATTTACGCTGAGCAAGTGCCTGTGCCTAGTAAAAGATTCGCTCTGTTGTCCTGAGTGACTCAAAGGTTTACTTTCGAAGTTAAGAGTAATCTTGACTGAAACTGTTGTTTATTAAACACGATCGTTTTTACAGTTTGAATCAAGTACAGCTTTTATCTTTAGTGATTCAAGATTTCTGGAATGAAGCTGATAAACAGGAGGCTTCACCTCAGAGATTGATGTGATAAACACTCACATGAGATTGAACTCACCGGTGGCGGCGACAGAAATCCCTCCAAATTGATTAATGACTGACTACATTTGCATGCACACGAATATTCACTGTCATTCAGGATATGACAACACACTGAATCAGGGATGTCAGTTTTGGTCAATTTTGCTTTTTTCTAGAGTTCTGTCCATTTAGATTTGGTGACTGTTTGTTTATTTGTAGCTTATTTTATTAGCTTTTTTTTTTTTATATAAAAGTTAAGTAAACAAATACACACAAACAAATAACATGCCAAAAATTATTAACAAATACATAATTTTTTTGTTTTTTTAAACTTTATTTTAAAAATCAGGCTAACAAATGGTTTTCTACTTTCATTGAGTTTTTTCAGTCCTAATCATAAATATAAAATATTCATACATTTTCAGAATTTTAACCCTTTGAATGATGCCAATGTGTTTTAAGATTAAAAAGCACACAAAAAATGAATTATTTTCAATATACTACAGGCAAAGTAGATCCAAGCCCAACCTGATTGTGACAGGTCACCTAGTGGAAATAGCATGTATTTCCTCCATATGCCAAATATGGTCAAAATGACCTCATCAGGTGGAAAATAGTCAAAATGACAAATTCAGAGTCAAAAGCCCAGAATGACACCCAGAAATAATACAAGTCCTGTTTTTCTGCTCTGATGGCTGTGGGATCAAAAATGTCAGTTTGAATGGGTTTCAATGGAGCATTTTTGGACCTGAACAGTCTGAATGTAACTATTTAGTTTCCACAGTGTATTTTAGACTAATTGTAGGAGCTGAGCTGCAAATTCACTGATTACACTCAAATACACAATCTGGACTACATTTAGGACACATGCATCAACACACACACACACAATAATTTAGAAAATGAAGAATGAAAACAGACTAAAATGCACCAATCTATTTGTGTGTGTGTGTGTGTGTGTGTTTGTTTGTGTGTGTGTGTGTGTGTGTGTGTTTTCCTCTGCAGGGCCGTGAAGGTGAGATCCGTCACCTGTTCCGAGGCTTCGCCTTCCTTCACTGTAAGAAGCTTGTGGAGAACGGAGGCATGTTCGTCTGTAAGGCCAGACACCTGGTGCTGGCTGGTGGATCCAAGGTCAGTGTGACTTTTAACAGGACTTTCTCTTCACGTTAGTGCACAATGAAAGGGTTAATTCAGATGGATGCAGGACACAGAAGCAGCTGATTGCTGTTTTTAGTGGCAGCGTTCACCATGAGGATTATTCAGGTTGTGTTTTAATACAAAATATGTGGGAATAATTATGAAGTTGTAAGCTCTGCAGGGCGCTCACAGACTGACTGACTGCAACTGACACTTTTTCTCAGTCGATCAAGTAAATGTTATCGATACAGCACCTTTCAAACAAATCAAATGCAATTCAAAGTGTTTTACAGTTTGTTGAAGAAACAAAAACAATATCAACATAGGAAATAAGCAAAAATAATAAAATAATAAGTATAAACCATAAAGTTGTAATATTTGATACAACATAAAAGCCAGACTCAAAAGATGCACCTTTCCCGATTATTTTCAATAAGGTTAATTTATATCTTGTAAAATAAAGATTATTGGTAATTAAGATAATATATTAAAATTAGTCTAGAGAATTAATTATTCTATAGCTTTATATTGATATGGAAGCTAAATAATTGACTAATATTAAGTTATTATTATTATTATCATTGGGATTAAATACGTTAGTACTTCTTCTCGCTCCTTTTCGGACACGTGAATCAAACCGTGATGTGTTGTTTACATTTCTCACGTATTCTTTTGTAATGTATTTTTTATGTCTGTCCACGACTTTATGATTGTTTTTTTTCTGTTGTAAGTGTTTTTTTCCCATGTTCGAAATAAACTACTACTACTACTACTACTACTGCTACTACTGCTACTTAATGAGAAAAAAAGCAAGAAATTCCCCCAAAAATTGGAGCATAATTCTTCAAAAATAATTATAATGAAAAAAAAAACAACACAACAACAACAACAAAAGAACATTGATTGTGACGTCAAGAAAGTGACAAGAAAGTCAATAAATTGTTTCTTTTTTCTGTAAAATAATTTGAAATACATAAGTCAAAAAGTTTTATAATAAAGTTTTCTGTCCATTTTGATCATATGTAATAATCCCCCAACTGATATTCACATCATTTCCTCGTCACCTTTTACTTTTTTTGTTAGTTTTCGGGACATTATTTGCCAGGTTGCTTTTGATGTGTTTCCCATGTTTTTAGAAGAAATCAAGTTTTCTCAGGTTTTAGAGATTTAAATAATTGTAAAAGGTGTCTGAATGCAGCGCGAGTAAACTGATGTTGATTCAGGTGTTAAAGGGTTAAAGAAAGTTTTGTGTTTGTTATATTCTAAACTGCAGCAGAAAGAGTTTCGTTTTTATTGTAAATCCATATCATTTCCAAGTATCGGTTATCGGCCTCATTAAGTACAAATAATCGGTATCAGCCTTAAAAAACGATGTAAGTCCACCTGTAATCAAAACGCCGTATTTGGTTTCATGTTTTCAAGCTTCTGTCTGTTAATGTGTTTCCTCTCTCAGCCCAGAGACGTGACCAACTTCACCGTGGGAGGATTCGCTCCGATGAGCCCTCGCATCAGCAGCCCCATGCATCACGGAGGAGGAAGTGAGTGTCAAAACACACAGATTGTTAAAGCGGTTGTTTGTCACGCCGCTGCTTTTTACTTTTCAAGCTCCTCACTGATGAAGGCGATGTGGTGAAGGTTTTTTTTTTTAGAAAGCAATGATTCTGTGTTGAGTCCAGATCTGATCCAACACCAGGGCTGCAGCCAACCATTATTTTAATAACTGTTTAATAGGTTCATTTTTTCCCATCACTCAAAAACAGATTATCATTGACAAAAGTGCAAAAAGTGCATAAACAGGTGGTTGCTTGGACATCCTGAACTGTCAAAATAATATTAAATTATAAATAATAAAATAACTGCACACAGATCATCATGAAGTAAATTTCAAACCACGTGCGTGAGACCCACGTGCACTTTATGGGTGTCTGAGAGCTATTTTTCTGCTTGTTGATCGGAGTAGATCGTGGTACATATACATGTAGTAATATGGATTTATTTTTTTTACTTTATTTTATTTTATGTTTTTAAAAATTATTACTATTATTATTATTATAATTATAATTTTTTGTCTTTTTTCTCCGTTTTGTATGAGTCTTGTGATATATTGACCATAGGTGACACTGTTAAAGTCAAAAATGGTCAATAAAATATTAAGGGTGAAAAAAAATGTACAAAATCAAATATGAAACAATTCAAAAACTAAATGCTGAAACCATTACAACATAAAATAATAGATGAAGGATTAATGGGCCAAAAAAATTTGGGTTTAAAATGTGTTTAACCTTGGTTCGGTTTTATCGATTCGTTGTTGCAGCTAAGTACATCATCAGCAACATTCTGTGCTTCAGGTCAGATTTCCAGCTTTTCAGACTCATTTTGCTGCTCCTTTATATGAATAATGATGTTTATATTGAGACATTTGCTACAGATATATTTTTAGTGGTTTTGAAAACCTTGAAACAAACTTAAGCCACCGTCTTCCAAACAACAGTGGAAGACGTGTTGCTGAAAGTTCTCGTCCGTCCGCAGCCAGAAAGACGTTCAGCAAGTTGACCAACTTCAAGGTTTTTTAGTTTTGTTGCGCCATCGAATGCGCTGACCGTCCTCTCCTCGCGGATCAGTCGCCTCTGGACGCACCGACTTGTCCAACAAGCATCTTCTTTGTTTCAAGCTTCTGGAGCTGATTCAACACTGACTAGCCCAAATGATGAATCAGAGGGGAGAAGACGATGCCAAATCTTCCATTAGCAGAACGATTTGCCATCGTCAGCCAAATATTTTGGAGTGGGTTTGTAGATATACAGTGTTTGGTATGATAACAACGGAAACAAAACTCTTTGGAAAAATTCTTTAGTTTTTTTTAAAGTTAATGTGAATTGCAAGATGATTAGTAACATTACAACAGTTAGCTCGGACCAAGTAATTTGATTGGTGGAGACATTCAGAGAGTGTTCATATAGACAAAATAAACAACCCACCATTACTGTGCTGGCAGCATCTCATTCACACTCCCGTTTGACAAAAGCAGCTCCACTTTTGGCTTTACTGTATTACTTTTGACATTTCCAAATCTAAATACACATCCAAAGGCAAAAATAACCAACATATCTGCCAAAAAAAGACGAAAAAGAAAAAAAAGACCACCGTTTTCTAGTCAGTCAAATACCGTACGTAACGTTTTTATACGTTAAACTGGTTCAAGTTAATGGTGTAGCTCCATTTTCCTTATTTTGTGAGTCAGTCTGACCCCGTCTTCGAGCATACGGTCTGCATAGACTCCCCGCGTGTGCAGAGGACGTACCTATAAAACAACGTGAATCTGTGTATTTTTAATTTCTTACTAGTGTAACTGGTCTGTAATGGTTAAATGCAACTCTCAACTAATTGACTGTGCTCGTTAGTGTTAGCTACATTTCAGCACCTCGTCACTGTGCTGCGTTATATGTTCATATAAGTAACGTAAAGATCGCTCGTTGCTGCAGAGTTCACGGAGCTGTCAGCCGTCCGTTCTTTGTGGATTTGCTCGATTGTCTTTGTGTAAACGTTTTTTTTGTCGTCCTGCAGGTTCTCCACAGAGAGGAGGAGGAGGAGGAGGAGGAATGGGGCGGGCCGAGGACGGAGAGACAACGAGCTGATTGGGCAGACGGTCCGCATCTCCCAGGGTCCTTACAAAGGTGAGACTGTGACTCTCGGCGTCACGCAGATTTAAGAAAGTGGCGAACGGGTAGAGCGGGCGCCGCATGTACAGAGGCTGTGACCGCGCTGCTGCAGCCGCAGGTTTGACTCCAACCTGCAGACCGCTGCTGCAAGTCAGCTGTCCTCTGCAAAATAAAGGCAAAAGCTTAAAAACAAATCTAAAAAAGTTCAAAAAGTTTTTTAAGAACTTTACCTTTGTGAAATCTCAGGGAGTTATTTTTATTTATACATTTAAATAACACATTTTCACTTGACTTAAAAAAAAAAAAAAAAAGATGAAAAAATGAATAAAAAAGATGCTGGGAACTTGCAATATATGATGTTGAATGTTTCAGTTTTGGTTAAACATTTGACTCAAAGGCATTTTTATGTTGGAGTTTGTACAATTGTAAATATTGACAGCAAGATTTTCACTTTTATTGTAATATTGAGTCCAGTTATCAGTTATTGGTCTCATTAACCACTAATGATCAGTATCGGTACCTGCCTGCTTACCATTTACTTATTGTGTGCAGTAGTACTTAACTTTTTCTTTTCATTATTAGACGCTTTGTTTTTTCACTTATTTGATGCTCTGCTGTTGTGTTGTTTTTGCTGCTGTATTTTTGGAGCAATTTGGCACAAGAATTTTCTTCAGGATTAACAAAGTTTTACCTTACCTTATCTTACCTTACCTTACCCTATCTAAAAAAAAAACCCAATATCAGTTGACGTGTAGATTAAACCTGCGTGTGACCGCTCACCTGTGTGGATGTGAAGCAGAATACGGAGCATTAACTACCGTCAAATCTCGTCTGATCCTCTAAATGAAGCAACCGCGGCACCGTGTGCAAAAGCGTACAGACTTTTTCTAATTTTGCACGTATAGTTTCAGCTGCTTTGAGCTGTGACACAGAGCCAGCTGTGCAGTAACAAACTACACTGCTCTCTGCAGTTTTCCTAATGAACCGATCTGTGTTTGTAAAAACGGAGAAAAGCCTGAAACACAGAGAAAACATCCACTTACTCAGTTAAATGCAAACGGAGGCGTTCAGCTGCCAAACTTTATATTATTAGTGCAAATTCTTATGTTGATAGGGAGCTAAAACGGGGCAGACTGACGGTGCTAATTTTGCACAAATGAAGGTGCGATAGAAAAGAATAAAATAGAAATACTTATTTAAATCCGTGAGGTAAATTGTTTTTTGTTACAGCAGCAAATAAGAGAGCAGCAACTGAATAACATGCAAATATATCTTCAAAGGAATGCAAGTAACATAGGATAAAAGAAAATAACAACAACATAATAATAATAATAATAATAATAATAATAATAATAATGCTAATAATAATAATAAAGATATATACAGTATGTACAGAGAACAAACAAATAAAAAGAGCCAAAAAGAACATAAAAAAGAGAAATCATTCTTTGTGGCCCTGGATGTGACTGTAACAAATTTGTGTCTTGTCTGATGAGGCTGGTGATGAATTTGCCTCCATTTCCCAGGTTACATTGGTGTGGTGAAGGACGCCACAGAGTCCACAGCCAGAGTGGAGCTGCACTCCACCTGCCAGACCATCTCTGTGGACCGACAGCGCCTAACCACCATGTGCGTACCCAAAATCAGCTTCACTTTCCGCCGCTTGATCGTTGTGTTAACCCTTTGACACCTGGAGCCACATCAGCTTTCTTTTGCTGCTTTCAGACACGTTTCATAAGTATTTAAACCTTTGAAGTCTCAGCAAATTGCTGTAATTTCTTTCAAAAAACATGGAAAAAAAGCAACAAGCAGCTTGGGGAGGAATGCAAGAAATTACATTAAAATTATTATTATTTTTAACTATGAGAAAATGTCTTGAGAGAGAAAGAACAAAGCTATGGAAAAACGTTATTTGTAATTAATCATGATTACATGTCTACAGAATTATGAGAATATTTCAGCAGTTTTTCCAGTTTTCATTTTTTGTTTGTCTTTGTTTAATTTGGTTTGGTTTTGTTTCTTTGAAAACTAATTTTTAGCTAATTTTCTTGTACTTTTTACTAATTTATTGCCAGTTGTTGTGAAATTTCTTCTTTGGTTGCTCATTGCCTTCTTCCCGTGTTTTTGAAAGAAATCAAGCCAATTTCAGGTTTCAAAGGGTTAAAGCTGCTGCAGGTTATTCCAGTAAGATTTATCCTCCAGATACTTAAACTGAGGAGCATTTCGTCCTGTATTGTTTTTTTTTTGTAAAGCTAAGCAGTGATTCGTTGACACTGTTTCTCTGTTTTCAGGGGAATCGTGTTGTAATGATGTGATCAGCTCTGTTGTCTTTTCTTACCTCACATTAATCTTCTTCAGGGGAGCCAAGAGACACAGTGGGATGACGTCCACCCACGGGCGCACTCCAATGTACGGCTCCCAGACTCCCATGTACGGCACCGGCTCCAGAACGCCCATGTACGGCTCTCAGACGCCGATACACGAGGGTAAGACTCCATCCGTGTTTACCGACCGCGCTTTTCTCCACATTCAGTCCATCTCATGTGTTTGGATTTAGTTTTCGGTGTCAATAAGTCGAAAAAAGGAATGCAAAAAAACAGAATAAATCCTTCCAACCAGCAGAGCGCCGCTGTGCCTTTTTGTACTGACATGATAATAAATCATTCAGGATGCTATAAAATGTCAAATTAATACTGTAACAGACAAGAAGTCGATTTAAAGAGGCTCTCGTTGTTGTGATTTGCTCTTTTAGACAACAGCAGCTGCATTTTATAACACGAGCATTTAGCATAAATAAGTGTGTTTTTATGGGAAATTGTAAAATATCTGACATTAGAATTTTTTTTACAGTTAAAAGATGGAAAAGAAATGCAGTTTTAATTCTGCTTTTTTGTTTTTTAAGAGTTTTTAAGGTCTTTGTTTGATTCATAACAGGTTACTATGATTTCTGTTTGTTCTCATCTAATTTCAAATAGATGTCAGGAATCCAAATCGTTAAACAAAAGAATACAAATAGAAAGACGTTTTTTGTCATAATGCAGAAAACAACAAAAATTAAAAGCTCGATGTCTGATTGGTGCAATAAAAAGACAAAGAAGACACCATAAAAAAATATCTTCAGCAAACTAACATCAACAGCTAACAACACAGTATCTTAAATAAATGAATAAATAAAATTTAATTTAGCACTGGAATAAATGCAATTATTGCACTATAATAAATGTAATTATTGCACAAGAATACATTCAATTCTTGCATTAGAATAAATGTTATTATTGTACAAGAATAAATTTGAGTATTGCACAAAAAAAGTAGTTAATGCAGTAGAATAAATAAAATCATTGCAAAATATCTTTTGCAAAAGAATTAATAAAATTTTCATTTTTTGCAAAATTTTTGCTTTAGAATAAATGTAATTATTGCTACATGTTGAAAGAAACTAATGTTTTTCGTGGCTCATCGGTTGATCCTTGTGACTCGTAGGAAGTCGTACGCCTCACTACGGCTCTCAGACCCCGCTGCATGATGGGAGCAGGACGCCAGGGCAGAGCGGAGCCTGGGACCCCAGCAACCCCAACACACCCTCCAGGTAAATCACACACACACACACACACACACAGAGCTCAGTGTGTTCATGTGTGTTTCTCGTTATTTTATTTTTTTTGTTAATTTCTGCGTCCTGTCTCCAGGAACGAAGAAGAGTACGACTTTGGCTACGACGACGAGCCGTCTCCGTCCCCTCAGGGCTACGGAGGGACCCCCAACCCCCAGACGCCAGGTTACCCAGAAGTCCCCTCTCCACAGGTCAACCCTCAGTACAACCCTCAGACACCTGGCACGCCTGCTATGTGAGTGTCAACACAACACAACACACACACACACACACACACACACACGATGGAGCCACAGTTACAGGACAATGAGGAAATCAGCAGTAAATGTCATTCATGTGACTGATTTATATATAAATGTGTGTGTGTGTGTGTGTGTGTGTGTGTGTGTGTGTGTGTGTGTGCGCAGGTATAACACAGAGCAGTACTCTCCCTATGCGGCCCCGTCCCCGCAGGGCTCCTACCAGCCCAGTCCCAGTCCTCAGAGCTACCACCAGGTGGCGCCCTCACCGGTCGGTTACCAGAACACACACTCTCCAGCCAGCTACCACCCCACACCTTCCCCCATGGCCTATCAGGTATGACGTGTGTGTGTGTTTATTACTCTAATATTTTTCAAAGGGTTAAATGTTTCACAAACGCGTATAATTTAATTTGTGTTCATTAAAAGTTCGTGTAACGACGGGCTGGATGACTTAAAAACTGTTGAGTTGTTTTTTATAATGTGGATTTCATTATTTTCCTCTGAACAAAAAGGGGGAATAAACAACAACAAACACCAAATAAACAACGTTACGTTTTTTATTGTTAACAGCGATATCCGCCCAGAATTTAGAAATTGGTGCATTCCTAAAGGATGAGGGTTAAAACAAAGCACATGGGTTGTTTATTTTTACGAGGCTTTTTTGTTGTTGTTTTTGTCTAAATTGGTTCGGGTTACGGTGAAGTTGGTACATTCCTAAACAAAGCATTTTTTTTTTTACAAGGCTTTTTAAATTTTGGTTAGGTTTAGGGTTTGGTTGATAAATTGTTAAAGAGCTTTTTTTTACTGGGCTTTTTTGTTTGTTTTGGTTTTCAAAATGCCAAATGTGGCTCACACAAAGGTGAACACACAACGATGACTTCGCACAGCACCGAAAAAAAAGTTCAGCTCAGCTGATTGATTTTTTACACCTGATACTGACTAAAAAGTAAGCTGAGAATATAAAATACATAAATAAAAAATATAGAACCAGGTGTGTTTTTTCTAAATATCTCTATGAAATAAAATGTCTTTTTTGCTTGTTTGTTTCTTCCAGTTTATTTCATACATCTGACAAATCCAAAGTCTTGTTCTAAATTCATGTTTTGCCAAGAAGCAGTCACTCGGTGAGCCTCAGATCTTAACAGGAGAAAAGGTTCGGGATTTTTCCTCCTAACAGCGAGTCCTGTTGCCTCCGCAGGCGAGTCCCAGTCCCAGTCCTGTGGGCTACAGTCCCATGACGCCTGGAGCGCCCTCTCCTGGAGGGTACAACCCTCACACCCCGGGCTCCAACATCGAGCAGGGCAGCAGCGACTGGGTGACCACCGACATCCTGGTGCGGGTCAAGGACTCCTTCATGGACCTGATGGGGCAGACGGGGGTCATCAGGAGCGTCACGGTAACAAACATCCCCACATCTGTGTTTAGGCAGCACCGCCTCTCTAAACAATTTGTCCAACGTCAAAATATTTTGGGAGAACTAAGAATAAATCAAAAACATAAAACATTATATTAACAGCAGTTTTTTATTGGATTATTTACTCTTAGGAAAATATTTTGTTCTTCTTAAAATGCTGTTTAATTATGGTGGAGGTTTCACTTTAAAGCTATTTACATATTCAAAACAGCAGGTGTTCCTCTGGGCGATATAATGCGATGAGCATGATGAGCACTCTAAGCTATGGAGGAAGACATAAAAAGTAAACTAAAATGCTAATAAATGTTCAAAAAATATATATAAAAAAGCAAAATATTGGCATTAGTTAATTGATTTTTTTAATTAAATTGAATTAATACTTCTGCTTTAAAGTTACTTTCTTTAATATAACTTTGTATTAATAAATCAATTAATTAATGTCCAATTTAATTTCCCCTTTAATTTATTTATTTGTCATTTTTAAAAAATATATTTATTTATTTACTTATTTATTTTTAACTGCATTTATCCACTTTGGAATTCATTTTAAACATAATACAGAAATAAAAAGATAAACACTTAAATGAATCTTAAGAAAATTAATAAAAATAAATAAAAGGGAACTTAAATAGGAATGTTAATAAGTAGGGCAATAAATACAAAGGTAAATACACAAAGAAGCAGATTAAAATAGAGACACCAATTCATGTTACATTTTATGAAATGATGCCTACTTTTTAATATTATTTTTAGTAGATTTAAGAAAATATTTTATTAAACGAATCATTTACTTATTTTTTATTTTGACAGCCTCTGTCCTCCATATATATGAGGGAAATTAAACTGTAAAGTAAACGGCGATAAATATTAAGATAAATACTTAAAGAAGGAAATTAAAATTGAGATATAGTTTTATGTCACATTTTATCAGTTCATTATACCTACATTTTTTACAGTTTTTATTAGATTTATGAAGTAATTTATTTTTTATTTCTAAAGCTTTCGTCCTCCATATATTCTAGGATAACCGTGATGGTTATTAAGTGGTTTTTATGTGAAAGTAATGAAAGTTTTTTTGTCAGCAGCATGACGAAGAGCTCGATAAGCGTCAACAAAATATGTCGTTTTTAGGATGAAGTGAGCCAGTCTAAATGTTTAACCCCGTCCAAAACCAGAGCAATTTAAACTTTATTTGAGATTCAAACATCCAAAAAGCAAAATATCAGAAGTCCTGGAAGTTTATTTTATGACCTCGAGCAAAAGTTGAATCTGTGAAGAGGCGTCGCCTCATTGAAGCAGCCGTGGCGAGGCGCTGATCAGAAGCAGCTGTGTGTGTGTGTGTGTGTGTGTGTGTGTGTGTGTGTGTGTGTGTGTGTGTTTGGCTCGTTCAGGCCTCAGATCTCAGTTCTAATTGATCGCTCACATCTGGTGCTGCGTCACTATCAATGGAGGGTGAAGTGATCATCAAAGAGGAGATTGTTTTCCTGAGTCCTGACAGTGTTGTGACGGCCGGTCCAACATTCACATCGTGTGTCGACTCGTTACATTCATATGAACTTTTTTCTCAATGACAGATTTTATAAATAAGAGACGAATTAATGGCTGAGATAGGAAGGAAAACAGAGTCATTATTCATTGAAGAAGGTGAGAAACTGTAGCCAAATATTATTTTTTGTTTACTTTTATTTTTTGGTTCTAAAATAATGAAACTATTAATAAATTATTTTTTAAAAATGTTGCCGATGTGGCCACAATTAATTAATTCTACCAAGTCCAGTATATATGGAGGACAGACGCTGTCAAAATCAAAAATAAATAAATGACTCGATGAGTAAAATATTCCATTAAATCTACCAAAACTAACTTTCAAAAAGCAGGCATAATTTATTCAATGAAATGTCACACGAATTGATATTTGTTTTTTAATTTGCATCTTTATGTGTTTACTTTTGTATTTATTTTGCTACTTAGTTACTTTCCTGTTTATTTTACCTTTTATTTAATTTAATTAATTTTTGAATTAGTCATGCATTTATTTTTTTAAAATATCTTTATTATGTTTGAAATGAATTCAAAAATGAATAAATGCAGTTAAAAATAAGTTAAAATTAAATACAAAAATAGATTAATTTAAAAAATGACATTAAAAAATTAATAATTAATCCATTAGTTATTAGGAAGGTAAATAAATGAAATAAAAAAAACCTTAAAAACAGTATGTATTCATTTATCAAATTATTTTTGCCATTTTTTTAAGATACTTTTTGATCATGTAATAGCATTTTAATTTATTTTTTATTAATAAATATTTTGTCCTTAATGGATTAGAGTCAAAAATGTCAAATATTTGGTTATAATGTTTTTTGAGGTTTATTCTTAAACTGCTAAACGTCCTTCACTGCGTGTCTTTGTTACAGTTCTTTGACAACAAAAAATTCGGGAGGTTTCTTTTTTAAAAAAAAGTTTGTTTTTGGGTCTGTTTTTGATTGTGTTTTTTTTTTTTTAATTAAAATTGGCTTAAGTTTCATTTTTTTCTCTTTAAACTCTTTATTCTGATTCTGATATCAGATATCTAAAAACGCTTTAATATGTAATAATACTTTAGGTCTGTTTTTTTTGTGATTTTTTTTAGGGAGGGATGTGTTCAGTGTTCATGCAGGAGTCGGAGAAAGTGGTCAGTATCAGCAGCGATCACCTGGAGCCCGTCACTCCCACCAAGAACAACAAGGTAACCGTTACCGTGGCAACCGTCGCCACCACAAATATGTGACAGAAGAACGTGCGACACTGTGGCGGTTTTCGACCTGCTATACTATAACTGTCTCCTTTTTCCGACGCTTTTCCAAGGTGCCATACTATGACTTTTTCAATCATTAACACTTTTTAAAAACACTTAAAACTTTTTAAAAACACTTAAAACTTTTTAAAAACACTGAAACACCTAAAACATTTTTTTTTTTGACATATTTTTAAAGGTGCGTTATTATGGCATTTTTCGACATTGAAAATGTTCGCTTTTTCAGCCGTATTTTCCAGCGTGCTGCATTTCGGTGTTTTTTGACATATTATTATAAAAATCTGACTTATTTCAACATAAAAACCGGCCCCTTTTTTCGGACGGTTTTCAAATGTGCTATACTGTGACTCTTTTCAACCTTTGACACTTTTTAAAAACACTTAAACACTTTAAAATTCTTTTTTCAGCCATATTTCCGAAGCTGCTGTATTACGGCAGTTTTTTGACATTGACATTGTCAACTTTTTTGGCCGTTTTGCGACGTGCTATATTCTGACTTTTTTTGCGACAGTGATTTATTGTTCGGATGTTTCGCTCCCGTGTGTCCTCAGGTGAAGGTGATCTTGGGGGAGGACCGCGAGGCGACGGGGATCCTGCTGAGCATCGACGGAGACGACGGCATCGTTCGCATGGAGCTGGACGACCAGCTGAAGATCCTCAACCTGAGGTTCCTGGGACGGCTGGAGCACTGAGGGAGGGACACACACACACACACACACACACACACACACACACACACACACACACACACACACACACAATCAAAGGCAGACGTGTTGATTTTATGACAGTAAGTTTAGCTTTTTTCCAAAACCATCATTAGCAGCAGATTCTCTCTCTGTATCTCGCCGCTCGTTTTATTTTAAATTTTTTGTTAGGTATTCTCACTCGTGGTCTCAGTCTGTTTTTAGTGCTTTCTGAATGTACTGTCAGTACTTAATGTTTTTTCTTGGTGAAAAAGGGTTAAAAAAAAAAGTGTAACGTGAATAAACTGTGAACCAGTTGATTTAAATGTCTACATGTGGATTTTTTAACATTTTACCTTTTAAAATAAAAAATTTAAACAGCTCATTGAATACATTAATATGTCATTAAATGCTCCAAAAATATTAAGCAAATACATGCTGCATGTTATTTAATTTTAATTTTTCCTTTTGTCTATTTATTATTTATCTTTTCTAAATTTATTTACTTAGTTTTGTTTTTACTTTTATTTCAGATTTATTTTAATGCATTTATTTAAAAAAAGGATACAGAAGTTATTAGGGGTAAAAATGCAAAGGGATCGGAAAGAAAACCAGAATAATTACATAGGTCAATCAATAAATTAAAAAAAAACATTTTGGGTTAAAAAAATGTAAAAAATACATTTTTAAAAAGGGAAATTCAATAGGAAACGTAAAAAATAGGGTAATTAATACAAAGGTAAATGAATGAAACAGTCAAAGCAGAAATATCAATTGGTCACATTTTATTAATTAAAACCTAAATTTACTTTAAATGTTTAGCATATAAAATTAGAATTTTGTTTCTCATAAAACTACAACTTTATTCAGAAATATTAAGACTGTTGTTAACTGCTGTTTTTAATTAATAATTTAATAAATCAGAGAAAAATCCAAACATTTAACAGTATTTAAAACGTTATTTGTTAGTTATTTTTAAAGTTATTGAAGCTGGTATAAAGCTGCTGGTGGCCGGCGGCAGCCGGCGGCTCGGTTAGCCGCAGGGCCGCTGCGGATGCTCGTGGTCGATGGGGACGTAGTAGAACGGGACCTGACGAGGACAGGGATGCGCGTGGGAGGAGTTCCACCCGAGGCTAAACTCGAACCGTCGGTCTCTGTGGGCGTTTCCGTGCTGATCACAGCCGACGGTCAGGTTACGAGACAGAGGGATCTTCACCTGAAACCACAGCTCTCTGTCCTGAGGGAGGAGACGGAGACAGAGTGTGAAGACAGAGCGGAGACGAGACACAGCCACCGGTAAGATAACATCAGTTATGTTTTTTCATGTATGTTGGAGCAAACGCTAAAATCTGTAACTCTGCTTTCACACAAACTGCAGGAGGGTCCACTCTCGATGTGTCCACCCGTCCAACACTTTGGTCCACAGTGAGACATCCGAACCGCCCAGTGATCTGTAAGTTCATTTATTAACTGTTTTCATGTTGGAAAATTTGTTTCTATATTTACAGAACATCACTTTAGTCACTTCAATTTTTAATTAATTCTAAAAATAATTAATTTAATTTAATTTAATTTATTTTAATTTTATTTTTAATGCAGGGAACAGAAGTGTTTTCCAGGACAAAAAAAAACAATCGTAGATATAAACAAACAGCATCATTTTAGTTAAAATGATTAAAAGTAAACATCAAATATTATAGCGACAAATAACAAGAAGGCTCGTCGATGACAAAGAACACAAAAAAATACAAAGACGCAAAATAACAGCATCGTGAAACAAAGACAAAAAGAGACTCAAAACGTCCACGAAGACACAAAACAACACCAGCATTTAAAGACAACAATAAAAACAAAACACGAGACTAAAAAAACAACAAAGATTCAAAACAAGCGCAAGAAAAACATCCCACAGACAAACGAACTCACTACGTAATTCAAATAAAAATCGTAAAAACTGCTCATTTTGCTGAAACGTTGGCCTGACGGCGATAAAAGAGGAAAGTTCAGAGACAAAATGGACTTCAGGATTCAGTTTCTTTTTCAGTTTTCAGCCAGAACAGAAACACTATCGTGTGATAACATCGTGTGAGAACCAGCGTTGACGTGTTCGTGGCTGAAAGTGCAGCTCAGAGGTTTTTAAAGTCCCAACAGATAAATAAAGTATCAGTGACATCAGAGTTTAGCAATGAGATTAATGGTTTGGGAAAGTTTCAGCTTGTCAGGTCTTGTTAAGCTAATAGAGATGTAGTTTTACTGAACGACCCTGGTCTCAGGAGTGTGGCATTTAACCCTTTAAACCCTTTAACCCTTTAAAACCTGAGCAAATTTTCTCAATTCTTTTCAGAAAAATGGACGAAGGGCCAAAAAGCAACTCAAGAGGAAATAACCCAAAAATTAGCAATAAATAAATAAAAAAATTAATTAATAAGACAAAGACAAAAACAAAACCGAAAGGAGGAAAAAGTTTTAAAAAAAAAAAAAAACAATGGAGAAAGAAGAATTGACCCAAAAATTAGGGAAAAAAGTAAAAAAATGAAAAAAGAAAAGTTAAAAATGAGGAACCGCAGCCCCCCCAAAAAACAACAATAAAGTGCTTAAATATAATATTAATTTTGCAAAATAATTTTCTCTATATATTGAAGATAATTAGAAATATAGTTTTTTGGACAAAGTGTCCGTGACATCAGTTTTTTAATAATAAGATTTATGTTCTGTAACAGTTTGATTAAGTTTCAGCTAAACTGATCTTGTAAAGCTGATAGAGATCTAGTTTTACTGAACCCCCCGAGTGTGAGTTTTAACCCTTTCAAACCTGAAAAAAATTGTCTCAATTTCGTTTAGAAAATATGGGAAGAGGGCCATAAATAACTCGAGAAGAAATGGCCCATAAATTTGCAAAGTTACAAATTATGCAAAAAAAAAAAAAAAAACCCAAATCAAACTATAAATCAGAACGGGGGTGAATCTCGTTCAAAAAAATCATTGAAAAAAAATAATTATTGGGGAAAAAAAACAACAAAAATGGAAAAGTGTAAAAAAAAATAATTTTGCAAAAATAATGGAATTATATATTGAAGAAAAGTATAAATCTATATTTGCCTTTAAAAAAAAAAATCTCCAAAGATACTTATTTCCTGCAATTAGCGCAATAGCTCAGGTTGCTCATTGCTTTCTTTCTCCCACGTTTTCAAAAATAAAGCAAACCAGTTTGTTCAAATTAAAAAAAAAAAGAAAAAAATTCAACGATTGTGACGGTGTTCAAACGCAGCGCAAGAAAACGGAGGTTTCAGAGAGCCGAAAGCTTTTTCGGGGGAGCTGTTCTCACGCTCAGACCCGCTGTGTCGTATTTTTTGATCGTCAGTGCTCGATCAGAAAGAAAAGCAACTCCAAATTTGGTGGTAAAAATCAAGCCACAAAGCAAACATAACGTCTCTTTTTAGGGTAAATTTGAGCCGTCTTTCTGACTCAAGGCTGTCGACTGCTGCTAACAGACGGAGCAGCTTTGGGAAACGTCCCGTAAAATGTCTATGAGCAATAAAACAGCAGTGCAGTGGGGCGGTTTTTCCTCTGACCTGAATGTCAGATTATTTTTGGAAGGAACGAACACACAAGCAATAATCAATCATACATGACAGGAAAGTTTTCTGTTTTCATACGCAGCAGACTGCGTGTTTGGCTGCTCGTGTTGTTCACTGTGTGTCACTTTTAAAAACTTCTTTATTTATTTATATCAAAATTAATTTAATTTCCACTTCACTGCTTTGCCTTGATATTTATAATAACAATCCTAAAACAACTCAAACACCAGTACTCCCTGCTGCTCGTGCTGTTCACTGTGCATCACTTGAAGACTTTTTTAGACTTTATTATACTATATTATTTATACTATACTATGACCTTTTTAGGCAACCGAACAATTTCTTTTTATAGATGAATCTAATGTTTCATTTTTAGATTTTTCAAATAATCAAACGACTGATTATCAATTATTCCAAGGACTTTTTTTTTTATTATTATCACAATTAAATTTCAATTTTAATTTAAAAAAATTAAATTTAAGAACAGAGGAAGGTAAAAGAAGATCTGACCTCATCGTCTGTGACACACTGGATCTCGTGTTTGTCTCCTAGATGTGGAGTCAGGACCTGATGAACCTCTGAGACCTACATGGACACATCAAGTACATTTTCTTGTTATGAAACATGGAGCAGGAGCTCCTGATTCACTGCATGTGAGAAAAAATATCATAGTAAACTATGAAAAAAGGGTCATAGTACAGTATGCTGCCCCAAATATCAGAAAAACGTTACAATGTGTCTTCCGAAATCATGAAAAAACATCAGTGTAGTATGTCATCAAAATAAATGAAAAATGTCATAAAATACTATGTCTTGCCAAATCAATATAAAAACGTCATAGTATTGTATGTCTTCCGAAATCCTTAAGAAAACGTCATAGTGTAGTATGACGTGCATGATGATGAAAAATTGACATAGTATGTCTTTTAAAACTATCACAATGACGTCATACTATAATATGTCATCCAAAATAAGGGTAAAACTTCATGGTACACTATGAAATCCAAAATCATCACAAAAACACTATCATATAATATGTCTTCCAAAATTACCGCAAGGTCATAGTATAGTATGACCACCAAAATCACAAAAAATCATGATAGCATGATATGTTGGTTAAAATCATAAATGCCAGCGTATAGTGTGACGTCCAAAATCATATGAAAATGTCATAGTTAAGAATGCTGTCTAAAATCATGAAAAAACGTCCCAATGTCCCAAAAAAAGCTGAAAAGGATTTATTTTCGCTTGTAGAGTCGCGCCATAGCATATGATGTTGAAAAAAGGCAAAAATGACATAATTTAGCATATTGAAAAAAATGCAGAAAAATTGCACAGTATGGTAAGGTGAAAAAAGTCAATTTTGACATGTCCCAAAAATGGCTGAAAACATCTTATTATAGCTTGGAGACTCGAGCCATGGCATACAATGTGGGAAAAAAAGGCCAACAAGGGTCATATTTTAGCATGTCAAAAAACGGCCACAAAGGCAATAGTATAGTATGGCGAAAAAAGTCAAA